>NC_053028.1:426693527-426981928 GCF_003073215.2 Triticum urartu | reverse complement strand
CTAGGTCAGACCAGAACTAGGGATGTGACAACGTGAGTGTCCAATCTTTATGGCGTTGAATCAATATTGTACCTTTGGCCACGATACGAAGTAGATATTGATTTATGTTCAAGCGATGCACGTCCATGATCCTAGATAGTGATACGTGAATGAATTGTGCAATCTCTCTCACACGCATACATATCTCATTTCCCTATGGGCATCAGAATCACACACGCGCACTTCATTTATTTCTCTCCCTCCGTCAAGGTTAGAATTCGTCTTTCTACCCCATCCTACAAGTCTCTCACACAGAAACACACATGCTCTCTCTATCGAACACGCCCACCCCTTTAATTCCACCCACCCATAGCCACTAATGTCTCAAAGTATAATAATGTCTCTCACACATATGCCTAAGGTTAACTCGAGTTCCGGAACCATATGAATACATACAATGGGATTCCAGCAGAGCACCTTTTGTTTTGAGATTTCGCTCTCTCTCTCTCTCTCACACACACACATACACGCGCACACACACACACATTTTTTCTCGCTTCATTCTTTCCAGCACTTGCATGCACACAATTTTGTTTATCTTCGTGATGCTTTAAGTATGCCTCACACAAATGCTATCTACCTATCCCTTAATATAGCCTGATATGTGTCACACAAACTCCTTCTCCCTACTAGCAAGATGCCCATGCATTGCACCGAACATCAAGATGCATTTGTATGAGTAGTTTATCTTGTGGGAGAAAAGGATGAACGAGGGAATGCCTTATTTGCAAATGCGGAGAGGGGTGTGGGTATCTTTTTGCAAAATTGCCACAGTTTCCTTCCTATTCGTCGGGTATAAATCGGATGGCCTATATTGCAGGATGGCAGGAACACCATCATCACCAACTCTGTTTTTTATAAGAGTAGGGATATGTAAGTGTCACTGCCCCCCCCCTCGACACACGCACCCACACCCACACAACCACACACACACTTCCCAACATCGAAGGAGTAGTGTGACACCTCGATTTTAATACTAATCTATCGACTGGCTTCTCTCTCAAACACACACATATGCACACACACTACCCGACACCGAAGGAGTAGGGCGGCACCTCGATCTTGATAGTAATCTATCTACTCATCTTTCAAACACACACACACATACACACACACTCGCTAGGTGTGCCTCTGTGCCTACCGCGCATACTCTCGATACGTCTTTCTCTCCCTCCCCTCCCCCACCCCAAGAATGACAGCAGAAGGGTGACAACTCGATATAATCATAATCTATCAATTAGTTTCTCTCTCGAACATTGTGTCTTTGTGCCTCGCTCAGTAACCCCTCGATATGTAGACTTCTCACATGCGCACAGCTGTAGTGACGATGACGCTGAACCCAGTGTGCCTCATTTTTATCGGCCTCATGTGATAGTTTTCACCCTGTTTTCTATTAATTAACAAGGCAACCTTTTCTTTGTTACTACTAGTGAATCTGAAATCATTCAGGGCATACATAAAATATATCACTTCAACCCAATTATCGCAGTAACTATTTTAAAAGAAACTAGCTAGATGCCCGTGCGTTGCACGGAACATCAAGATGCATTTGTACGAGTAGTTTATCTTGTGAGAGAAAAGGATGAACGAGGGAAGGCCGTATTTGTGAACGTGGAGAGGGGTGTGGGTATATTTTTGCAAAATTGCCACAGATTTCTTCCTATCTGTTAGATATAAATCCGACGGTCTATATTGCAGGATGGCACGCACACCATCATCACCAACTCTGTTTTCTACTCCCTCCGTTCCTAAATATTTGTCTTTTTAGAGATTTCAACAAGTGACTACATATGGAGCAAAATGAGTGAATCTACACTCTAAAATATGTCCACATACACATCCGTATGTGGTAGTCCATTCTAAATCTGAAAAAGACAAATATTTAAGAACGGATGGAGTATAATAGTAGACATGGAGATATATCTCCAGCATGGTCTACAACAAAAATGTGCTGGACTAGTTAGCGCCGGATGCTTGCAACGCGATGACATGAGTTCGAATTATGTCTTTAACTTTAGATTTTTATATTATATATTACTTATTTAATATATACTTCTTTCGCTACTGTACTGACAGTGGAACCCATAGAGTACTTAGAATACAAGATTAAGGATGGACTTGTTTCTTTTTAACTTTTTGTACGGAGCTGTAGCCACCTTGCAAGTCATGTGTACCCTGTACATGCAATTAAATTTTTATAGAGGGACAATCATACACGCAATTAACTCAAATGGATTGGATGTCACTCTATTATTTCCAGCATAAGAGCATCTCCAACGGCAGCCGGCAAATTTCCTCCCGCTTCCTTCCACGGAGGACAACATCAAACGCCAGCGGCATACATTTTCACAAATCTAACCAACCAAATGAAATTCATGCAAACACGGACTGATTTCATATAAGCATGAAGGATTTCGTATAAAAAAGGCGGATCTTCATATAAACATCATGGATTTCATTGCATTTACATGAACTAAGTGGTGCCAATCCGGCTCTCTTGGTATAATTAATACTCCCTCCGTCCGGAAATACTTGTCCTAGAAATGGATGTATCTAGACTTATTTTTGTTATAGATACATACAATTTATCCAATATTAGAACAAAAATTTCCCGCCAGCTGGAGAGGGAGTACATAATCTAAATGCCCGCCCGCGGATCCCTTTGTCTTCCTCATGTCCGGCAGACACTTTGCGGGGTCGGCAAAGGTCCTTGGAAGAGACGAAGAAGCAAAGAAACCACCTGAATGCGCAGCCGTCACCTCAGCGGTGGCCTTCATGGGACCCAAGTGGCGGCGGCCTCCCGTGTTCTACTTCTCCTCGATGATGGCGGCGGACACGGAAAAGCTGGCCACCGACTCGTCTCTCTAAACGCACCCGGCTTCTGTCTCTGCCTGCATGGCACTGCCGTACGCACGGGAGGCGCGCCCACAGACACGGGAGGCGCGGCACTGCAGACACTGGTGGCGCGGTACGACGCGGTAGCGACGACACCCATATCGGTGTGCTCCCCGACGTGCCGGCGTGACGCAACTCACCACTCCTCATCGAGCTAAACTAGAGCGGCGAGTTGCTGAACCACGCGCCTGCTTGGGGCGACAACTGGCTCCGTCGGGCCAAGCAAGGTTGGTGAATCACCGAGCGGCCTCACCCGTATCCGGAGGGCTCGATGGGCCGCCCAGCCGGGTAATATGCCGGAGAACAACTCCTCGGAAGCCATCGGAAGAGTGGAGAAAATGGTGAAGGAGGATATGGGGGAGCGGCGGAGGAGTGCGATTCTTGCCCGCGGTCTGTCTAGCCTCGTGTAAATAGAGGGCGGACAGTAGGAGCTTAGCCGGCATCTGGCCTCGTTTAAACTGAGGGCAGACGGGAGGAGCTCGGCCGTTGTTGCATTTAATTCCGGACCGCTCATGAATGGACGTGTGGCTGGAGTAGGTTTGTCAGTTTGCATGCGGGTTTAACGGAGGGGTTTGATGGAGGCGAGGAGGCATGTTCAGCCGGGCGTACAGCGGGCGGCGCAGTACTATTCGATTTGACAGCGGGCAGCGCAGTTCCCGATACGGCTTTAATGCAGACGAGGGAGGGAGTAGCGGTTCCCGAAATGTTGAACCTCCAATACATCCTCCTTCAATTAATGCATGAGGGAAGTAATGGGAGGACGACCGGGAAAAGAGGCTGCACGATGTGAATGCAACGCAGTTTGCCCTCATATACATGCGCCCCTCCATTCCAATGCATCTACCACATCGTACGCACCTAAGCATTTGCCTAAGCACCTACACTAAGCGCAAAAGAGCTCACTCCAGACCCATGGCGGCGATGCGCGTGAGCGGCCAGCGACTGTGCCAGATGGTCCACGACATAGGCCTGCGGCATGGCGCCGAGGGTCGTCTCCAGACGGTGTTGGAGACTAGCTGGTGGATGGCTGCCGTCGACGCCAACTACGACTCTCAGTTGGACTAGATGATCGTTGCCACCACCAACAAGTTTACCATCCACAAGAAGCTCGCGGACGACATCGCCGTACTCCTCCAAACCGCGCGCCCGGGCTCCTCATTGCCTACCACCCTAATCGGCCTCCATGGCCGGAACCTCTTTCAAGCACTGGTGGCCCTGAGACTGCCCACGAACACCACGAAGAATGTCCACCTGGAGGTCGCACTCACCGCGAGGCGCCTCGCCCTGCAAGAATTCGTTGACCTACACATCCACGTGTAGGATAAAACCATGTACATAGGTATCTACAAGGCCAGTGAGGATGCGAAGACGTTGGCCTTCCTCAACCGGCTGGAAGCCTTGGATGCCTTTGTTGAGAAGCACCTCGACCTCGCCACAAAAGCCGCCGCTCCTTAGCCGCCGGTCGGTGGCCCGGCGCACTAAGTTAAGGAGGAGGAGGAGGTCATACGTTGATGGATGCATATTTCTTCTTGCCTTCTGTATCCACCACCGCGATCGCATCATCATCGTGGCCTTAATTCTTATTGTGTTGTTGCATTCTCGTTCCAGTCAATACCGACAGGTGCGATCCCTTTGCTTAATTATATGCATCACTATAACTAGTACTCCATCCGTCAATTTATAAGTTGTTCTTACCTTTTCCATCAACTTCGTGCAACGCACGGGCATCTTGCTAGAAACACTAGAACATGTCGGACCGCGTGTGACCAAAATGACGATGCGCCAACCTAGCTACTACGTACCCTACTTATCTGGCGGAAATAGCCCCGCCCTAGCGTTTCCAAACGTTTTTTCTATCTACGGATCATGCCAAGGAGAAGAACCAAAATGTTACAATTTATACATGTTTCTCTACTCCTACTCCTATAAAAGACTCAGTTGGTGATGGTGGTGTGTCTGCCATCCGTCGTTTCTGACCATTAGATCTGCATCTAACGGCTGTGAGGTAAGTTGTGGCATTTTTGCAACAATAGCCCACTTCTCTGCTCCAATTTGTAGAAAACCCCTTATTATCTTGAAAGCAACCACATCCCTCCCTCACCTCATCAAAACAACCTGAGAAATATATTTTGAGTGAAAAGTACTCCCTCCGTTCCTAAATATTTATCTTTCTAGATATTTCAATAAGTGCCTACATACGGAGCAAAATGAGTGAATCTACACTTCTAAATATGTCTATATAATCCGTATGTGATAGTCCATTTGAAATCTCTAAAAATATAAATATTTAGGAACAAAGGGAGTAATATATTAGGAGTATATCAAAACAAGAGTGATTTGTTTCAAGTTTGTGAACAAGTACTACTATTCTACTACTTTGGATCCGTCGCAACGCACATGCACATTGCTAGTAAAAGGAAAAGGCCTGCCGCGTTCGCGTCGCACTCCCCCCACACATGCCCGAGAATCGGGAGTACTCCACGGCCCGTCCGGCACGACACATAGCTTAGGGAAGGCGTGTTGCCTAGCATTTTCACTTTCATGTGGGACCGCCGTTGAGCAAACCGACTATTGGCAAACTGCACTCCGCCCGCCGCCGGGTTGGAAAACAGAAATGAGGGGAAGATCTAGCTGTAGCACGGAAGCCAAGAAACTTGGTGTCAGATGGGGCTCGTTGATAGAGTAGGAGCATTCCGTACTACTCTACTCCTACTAGTACCAAGTTTGTAGTACTATACAACTAGTACTACCACTATACAACTAGTAGGTACATGCACAGCACATCATCGTAGGAACAAAAAATGGGAAGATCTTATTTTGGGTGATTTATCTTTTTTTCAGTCAATGTAGTACTCCTTCCGTTCCATAATGTAGTGTCTATAGATTTTTTGAGGAGTCAAACTTAACAAACTTTGAC
Organism: Triticum urartu; assembly: GCF_003073215.2. Classification (NCBI taxonomy): domain Eukaryota; kingdom Viridiplantae; phylum Streptophyta; class Magnoliopsida; order Poales; family Poaceae; genus Triticum; species Triticum urartu. The sequence continues at coordinate 426,976,077 of NC_053028.1, read as the reverse complement.
CAAGTTTGTAGAGAAAAATATTTATATCTACAATACCAAAAAAATATATAATGTGAAACTACATCTTATGATGAATCTAGTGATATATGTTTCGCACACTAGATGTAAATATTTTTCTCCATAAACTTGGTCAAAGTTTGTGAGGTTTGACTTTTTAAAAAATCTATAGGCACTACATTATGGAATAGAGGGAGTATGAATAATATAATGTGGGGGGCACCCATGAAGCTTATGTGGCTTGGTTGCATGGCTACGAAAGGTTAGAGAAAAATAAATAGATAATGTGGTTAGAGTGCACTCCACTAAACATATATACTTTGGATCCATTGCAATGGGCCGGCACATCTATATCTATACCTCCTATATATTGTGTGAATAACTTTGAAAGTTAGTCGTTGGATGAAGCCAATCCGACGGTACAAAGATGGCAAATTCGAGCACTACTGGTCGTTGGATATCATCTACATTCCACCATATTCTGCCACATGTAGAATCTAGAAGACTCCATGGTTGAACTTCATTCATGACTAACTTTGCCACAACTAACCTTAGGGAAAGTGTGTCTGCCACAAAAAATGTGGCTAACAAAGTGGCCACCACAAGTGTGGCAAGATTTGGCAAGAAGTTGAGTCTATGACATGTGGACCATGTAGCTAGAAATGTGTGGCAAGCCACAAGTGTAGCAATGAACCAAACACATGCTTGGTGTGTTTGGTAGGGTGTATGAAGGGTGCATGATCCCAAGAGTTCCCTTCTCGACCCACTTTTGGGTGTTTGGTAGAGTGTATGGAGGGTGCATGAGTCAACACTAGATTAGCACAAATACACTAGAAGCATGCATGAAGAGAGCATACATGAAGAGGGGTGTTGAGTTGAGCATGCATGAAGAGGGAACAACTATGCTGAGACAAGAACGCAACCAAACACACTTGTGGCACACCTAAGCTTAGGCATGGCAACCTTAGGCTGCAAACAAAACTATAACTTTGAAAGTTGGTCGTTGGATGAAGCCAATCCGACGGTACAAAGATGGAAAATCCGAGCACTACTGGCCGTTGGATATCATCTACATTCCACCAGATTTTGCCACATGTAGAATCTAGAAGACTCCACATGTAGAAGCATAATGCACAAACCACCAGAATCTCATGCGCGCAATGCACGTGTACCTTACTAGTAGTTGGTAGTAGTAAGAAACAAATTCCGGGTTTGTCACGAGCTCGTACTATGGGAGCACCACAAGGCGTGCCGCAGGAGTTACATTTCCCTCTCGGGGCCCACGGGACCGAACTTCAGTGGCTTAGTGCCCGGCCTATGAGTCAATGACATGCGGACCTTAAATGCGGCTGGCCCACATGTCATTCTCATGGTGGTGGTGTGGTTCGTGACTCACTTGTTCGAGATGAACCAGCCGGTGGTGGCGTGGCCGTGGCGAGGGTGCCATAGCTGGGCGTCGGGGCGTTACGAGCGTAGATGACCACACCGGCGGGTACTACCTTTAGTACAGAAGTACTCCAGCTGAGGATTGATGCCCCGGATGAAATGTGTCACAACCGCTGGATGAAAATTCGATGGTGCGGGAGTACGGATTGGAGCACAGCAGCGGAGCAGGCTAACCGCGTCCAATCGGGTGTGGCTGTGGTAGAAAGTTGATGCTCGCCGTAGTTCACCTAGCCCGCATGTCATGCACACAAAGGCAGAGGAGCGGTGGGGCCGAGAGGGATGAGGCGCACGTTGGGGGACGAGGATCCCCTGACATGAACAATCCTACCATTCTATCACTGACATGTGGGTCCCGCAAGTGTGGGTCCCACCAGTCAGTGAAGGAAAGGCGGGGTAAGGCAGTGATAGCCATGTCAGAGGATCCATGTCCACGTCGGGGGACATCGTGCTTACAGGTAGGGTTGGAGCGGCATCATGGGAATCGCGTGTGGGTGTGGCAGTGGTAGAAACAAGAAACGTGATGGTCGTCGTGGTTCAACTTCCATGGACAAGCTGTCATGTCTGCTGACACATGTATATCAAAACTAGAGTGTTTATATTTCAAGCACGTGAACAAGTATTATTCTACTACTTTGGATCCATTGCAATGCACGAGCCAGCACATTGGTAGTAGTAGTGTCTATCTCTATGTCTAGAGGCCTTCCCTCGTTCATACTTTTCTCTCACAAGATAAACTACTCATACAAATGCATCTTGATGTTCTGTGGTGACAAACCAGGGGACTTGTTTCGTATGGGACACATCCTATGATATACTCCCTCTCTCCCAGTTTATTTGTTTTGAATCTTTTCGTTTTATAAGTTTCAATTCAAATTTAGAGGGGCAGTGGGGCAGAGAGGGGTGAGCCGCAGGTCGGGGGACGTGTGGTGTCATGGGTTCGTGCGGAGTCGTGGGAATCGCGTGTGGCTATGGTAGAAACTTGATGCTCACCGCATTTAAGGTGGCCCACATGTCATGCACACAAAGGAAGAGGGGCGTGATACGTCTCCAACGTATCTATAATTTTTGATTGTTCCATGCTATATTATATTCTGTTTTGGACATTATTGGGCTTTATTATACACTTTTAGATTATTTTTGGGACTAACCTATGAACCGGAGGCCTAGCCCAGAATTGTTGTTTTTGCCTATTTCATAGTTTCGCAGAAAAAGAATATCAAACGGAGTCCGAACGGAATGAAACCTTTGGGAACGTGATTTTCGGAACAAACGTGATCCAGAGGACTTGGACCCATCGTCAATACATCAACCAGGAGGCCACGAGGTAGGGGGCCTGCCTGCCCCCTGGGCGCGTCGTCCACCCTCGTGGGCCCCCTGTTGCTCCACCGATGTACTCCTTCCTCCTATATATACCTACGTACCCCAAACTACCAGATATGGAGCCAAAACCCTAATTCCACCGCCGTAACTTTCTGTATCCACGAGATCCCATCTTGGGGCCTTTTCCAGAGCTCCGTCGGAGGGGGCATCGATCACAGATGGCTTCTACATCAACACCATAGCCCCTCCGATGAAGTGTGAGTAGTTTACCTCAGACCTTCAGGTCCATAGTTACTAGCTAGATGGCTTCTCTCTTTTTGGATCTCAATACAAAGTTCTCCCCCTCTCTTGTGGAGATCTATTGGATGTAATCTTCTTTTGTGGTGTGTTTGTTGAGACTGATTGAATTGTGGGTTTATGATCAAGTTTATCTATGAACAATATTTGAATCTTCTCTGAATTCTTTTATGTATGATTGGTTATCTTTGCAAGTCTCTTCAAATTATCAGTTTGGTTTGTCCTACTAGATTGATCTTTCTTGCAATGGGAGAAGTGCTTAGCTTTGGGTTCAATCTTGTGGTGTCCTTTCCCAGTGACAGTAGGGGAAGAAGGCACGTATTGTATTGTTGCCATCGAGGATAACAAGATGTGGTTTATATCATATTGCATGAGTTTATCCCTCTACATCATGTCATCTTGCTTAAAGAGTTATTCTGTTCCTATGAACTTAATACTCTAGATGCATGCTGGATAGCGGTCGATGTGTGGAGTAATAGTAGTAGATGGAGGCAGGAGTCGGTCTACTTGTCTCGGACGTGATGCCTATATACATGATCATACCTAGATATTCTCATAACTATGCTCAATTCTATCAATTGCTCAACAGTAATTTGTTTACCCACCGTGAATACTTATGCTATTGAGAGAAGCCACTAGTGAAACCTATGGCCCCCGGGTCTATTTTCCATCATATTAATCTTTCAACATTTAGTTATTTTTATTGTCTTTTATTTTACATTGCATCTTTATCATAAAAAATATCAAAAAATTTATCTTATCATATCTATCGGATCTCACTCTCGTAAGTGACCGTGTAGGGATTGACAACCCCTTATCGCGTTGGTTGCCAGGATTTATTTGTTTGTGTAGGTGCGAGGGACTCGTGTGTGGCCTCCTACTGGATTGATAGCTTGGTTCTCAAAAAACTGAGGGAAATACTTAAGCTACTTTGCTGCATCACCCTTTCCTCTTCAAGGGAAAACCAACGCAGTGCTCAAGAGGTAGCAAGAAGGATTTCTAGCGCCGTTGCCGGGGATGTCTATGCAAAAGTCAACACACCAAGTACCCATCACAAACTCTTATCTCCCTCATTACATTATTTGCCATTTGCCTCTCGTTTTCCTCTCTGCCACTTCACCCTTGCCGTTTTATTCGCCCTCTCTTTTCCGTTTGCCTCTTTTTGTCCGTCTCTCGTTTGCTCATGTGTTGGATTGCTTGCTTGTCACGATGGCTCAAGATAATACTAAATTGTCTGATTTTACCAATACCAACAACAATGATTTCCTTAGCACTCCGATTGCTCCTCTTACCGATACTGAATCTTGTGAAATCAATGCTGCTTTGTTGAATCTTGTCATGAAAGATCAATTCGCTGGCCTTTCTAGTGAAGATGCCGCTACCCATCTAAATAACTTCGTTGATTTGTGATATGCAAAAGAAGAAAGATGTGGATAATGATATTGTTAAATTGAAACTATTTCCTTTTTCGCTTAGAGATCGTGCTAAAGCTTGGTTTTCGTCTTTGCCTAAAAATAGTATTGATTCTTGGAATAAGTGCAAAGATGCTTTTATCTCTAAGTACTTTCCTCCCTCTAAGATTATCTCTCTTAGAAACGATATTATGAATTTTAAGAAACTTGATCATGAACATGTTGCACAAGCTTGGGAGAGGATGAAACTAATGATACGTAATTGCCCTACGCATGGTTTGAATTTGTGGATGATTATACCAAAAATTTATGCCGGATTGAATTTTGTTCTAGAAATCTTTTAGATTTGGCCGCGGGAGGCACTTTTATGGAAATCACTTTAGGAGAAGCTACTAAACTCCTAGATAATATTATGGTTAATTATTCTCAATGGCACACTGAAAGATCTGCTAATAAAAAAGTGCATGCGATAGAAGAAATTAATGTTTTGAGTGGAAAGATGGATGAACTTATGAAATTATTTTCTAATAAAAGTGTTTCTTCTGATCCTAATGATATGCCTTTGTCTACTTTGATTGAGAATAATAATGAGTCTATGGATGTGAATTTTGTTGGTAGGAATAATTTTGGTAACAACGCGTATAGATGAAACTTTAATCCTAGGACGTATCCTAGTAATTCCTCTAATAATTATGGTAATTCCTACAACAATTCTTATGGAAATTTTAATAATATGCCCTCTGATTTTGAAACTAATATTAAAGAATTTATTACTTCGCAAGAGAATTTCAATGCTTTGATTGAAGAAAAATTGCTTAAGATTGATGAGTTGGCTAGGAACATTGACAGAATTTCTCTTGATGTTGATTCTTTGTAACTTAGATCTATTCCACCTAAGCATGATATCAATGAGTCTCTCAAAGCCATGAGAATTTCCATTGATGAGTGCAAAGAAATAACCGCTAGGATGCATGCTAAGAAAGATTGCTTTATAAAAGCATGTTCTTCTAGTTTCCATGAGAATAAAGATGAAGATTTAAAGTTATTGATGTGTCCCCTATTAAATCTTTGTTTTGAAATATGAATCTTGATAATGATGGGACTGAATATGATCCACCTTTACCTAGACGGCGTTCCAAAAATTCAGAGTCTTTAGATCTTGATGCTAAAATTGTTAAAAGTGGGATTGAAGAAGTCAAAACTTTAAATATTAATGAACCCACTATTTTGGATTTCAAGGAATTTAATTATGATAATTTCTCTTTGATAGATTGTATTTGCTTGTTGCAATCCGTGCTAAATTCTCCTCATGCTTATAGTCAAAATAAAGCTTTCACTAAACATATCGTTGATGCTTTAATGCAATCTTATGAAGAAAAACTTGAGTTGGAAGTTTCTATCCCTAGAAAACTTTATGATGAGTGGGAACCTACCATTGAAATTAAAATTAAAGATCATGAATGCTATGCTTTGTGCGATTTGGGTGCTAGTGTTTCCATGATTCCAAAGACTTTGTGTCATTTGCTAGGTTTCCTTGATTTTGATGATTGCTCTTTGAACTTGCACCTTGTGGATTCCACTATTAAGAAACCTATGGGAAGAATTAATGCTGTTCTTATTGTTACAAATAGGAATTATGTGCCCGTAGATTTTATTGTTCTTGACATAGATTGCAATCCTTCATGTCCAATTATTCTTGGTAGACCTTTCCTTAGAATGATTGGTGCAATTATTGTTATGAAGGAAGGGAATATTAGATTCCAATTTCCATTAAGGAAAGGCATGGAACACTTCCCTAGAAAGAAAATTAAATTACCTTATGAATCTATTATGAGAGCCACTTATGGATTGCCTACCAAAGATGGCAATACCTAGATCTATCCTTGCTTTTTATGCCTAGATAGGGGCGTTAAACGATAGCGCTTGTTGGGGGGCAACCCAATTTTATTTTTATTCCTTGCTTTTTTGCTCCTGTTTATTAATAAATAATTTATCTAGACTCTTTTTTGGTTGTGTTTTTTGTGTTTAATTAGTGTTGTGCCAAGTAGAACCGTTGAGAAGACTTGGGGAAAGTTTTTTTAATCTTGCTGTAAAAAACAGAATCTTTAGTGCTCACAAGAATTGCTGCCATTTTTATTTGGAAAGTGATATTTAGTTAATTCTTTTTGCATATAATTAATAGATAAATTCCTCACGTCCAAAAATTTATTTTAGAATTTGTGGGGTTCCAGATCTTGCGTTAGCTACATATTACTACAGACTGTTATGTTTTTGACAGATTCTGTTTTTTGTGTGTTGTTTGCTTATTTTAATGAATCTATGGCTAGTAAAATAGTTTATAAACCATAGAGAAGTTGGAATACCATAGGTTTAACACCAACATAAATAAAGAATGAGTTCATTATAGTAACTTGAAGTGGTGTTTTGTTTTCTTCCGTTAACGGAGCTCACGAGATTTTCTACTTTAAGTTTTGTGTTGTGAAGTGTTCAAGTTTTGGGTGACAGATTTGATGGATTATGGAAAAAGGAGTGGCAAGAGCCTAAGCTTGGGGATGCCCATGGCACCCCAAGATAATATAAGGACACCTAAAAGCCAAAGCATGGGGATGCCCCGGAAGGCATCCCCTCCTTCGTCTACTTCCATCGGTAACTTTACTTGGAGCTATATTTTTATTCACCACATGATATGTGTTTTGCTTGGAGCGTCTTGTATGATTTGAGTCTTTTCTTTTTAGTTTACCACAATCATCCTTGCTATACACACCTTTTTAGAGAGACACACATGATTCGGAAATTATTAGAATACTCTATGTGCTTCACTTATTTCTTTTGAGATATATAGTTTTTGCTCTAGTACTTCACTTATATCTTTTAGAGCATGGTGGTGGTTTTGTTTTATAGAAACTATTATTCTCTCATGCTTCACTTAGATTATTTTGATAGTCTTAAATAGCATGGTAATTTACTTAAATTATCTTAATATGCTAGGTATTCAAGACTAGTAAAAACTTTCTTATGAGTGTGTTGAATACAAAGAGAAGTTTGATGCTTGATGATTGTTTTGAGACATGGAGGTAGTGATATCAAAGTTGTGCTAGTTGAGTAGTTTTGAATTTGAAAAATACTTGTGTTGAAGTTTGCAAGTCCCATAGCATGCACGTATGGTAAACGTTATGTAACAAATTTGAAACATGAGGTGTTCTTTGATTGTCCTCCTTATGAGTGGCGGTCGGGGACGAGCGATGGTCTTTTCGTACCAATCTACCATCCTAGGAGCATGCGCGTAGTGCTTGATTTTTGATGACTTGTAGATTTTTACAATAAGTATGTGAGTTCTTTATGACTAATGTTGAGTCCATGGATTATACACACTCTCACCTTTCCATCATTGCTAGCCTCTTCGGCACCGTGCATTGCCCTTTCACACATTGAGAGTTGGTGCAAACTTCGCCGGTGCATCCAAACCCCGTGATATGATACGCTCTTTCACACATAAACCTCCTTATATCTTCCTCAAAACAGATACCATACCTACCTATTATGGCATTCCCATAGCCATTCCGAGATATATTGCCATGCAACTTTCCACCGTTCCGTTTATCATGACACGTTCATCATTGTCATATTGCTTTGCATGATTATGTAGTTGACATAGTATTTGTGGCAAAGCCACCATTCATAATCCTTTCATGCATGTCACTCTTGGTTCATTTCATATCCCAGTACACCGCTGGAGGCATTCATATAGTCATATTTTGTTCTAGTATCGAGTTGTAATCATTGAGTTGTAAATAAATAGAAGTGTGATGATCATCATTTTCTAGAGCATTGTCCCAAGTGAGGAAAAAAAGGAGAAAGGCTGTAAAAAAGAGAAGGCCCAAAAAAATGAGAGAAAAAGAGAGAAGGGACAGTGTTACTATCCTTTTTACCACACTTGTGCTTCAAAGTAGCACCATAATCTTCATGATAGAGAGTCTTTTGTTTTGTCACTTCCATATACTAGTGGGAACTTTTCATTATAGAACTTGGCTTGTATATTCCAAAAATGGGCTTCCTCAAATGCCCTAGGTCTTAATGAGCAAGCAAGTTGAATGCACACCCACTTAGTTTCTTTTTTTGAGCTTTCATATATTTATAGCTCTAGTGCATCCGTTGCATGGCAATCCCTACTCCTTGCATTAACATCAATTGATGGGCATCTCCATAGCTCATTGATTATCCTCATTGATGTGAGACTTTCTCCCTTTTTGTATTCTCCACATAACCCCCATCATTATATTCTATTCCACCCATAATGCTATATCCATGGCTCACGCTCATGTATTGCGTGAAGGTTGAAAAAGTTTGAGATTACTAAAGTATGAAACAATTGCTTGGCTTGTCATCGGGGTTGTGCATGATGAGAGAATTCTTGTGTGACGAAAATGGAGCATGACTAAACTATAAGATTTTGTAGGGATGAACTTTCTTTGGCCATGTTATTTTGAGAGGACATAATTGCTTAGTTAGTATGCTTGAAGTATTATTTTTTTATGTCAATATTGAACTTTTATCTTGAATCTTTCGGATCTGAATATTCATACCACAATTAAGAAGAATTACATTGAAATTATGCCAAGTAGCATTCCACGTCAAAAATTCTGTTTTTATCATTTACCTACTCGAGGACGAGCAGGAATTAAGCTTGGGGATGCTTGATACGTCTCCAACGTATCTATAATTTTTTATTGTTCCATGCTATATTATATTCTGTTTTGGACATTATTGGGCTTTATTATACACTTTTATATTATTTTTGGGACTAACCTATTAACCGGAGGCCTAGCCCAGAATTAACCGAAGGACTAACCTATTTTTGGGCATAAAAAGAATATCAAACGGAGTCCAAACGAAATGAAACCTTCGGGAACGTGATTTTCGGAACGAACATGATCCAGAGGACTTGGACCCTACGTCAAGACATCAACCAGGAGGCCACAATGTTGGGGGGGGGGGGCGCCCTCCACCCTCGTGGGCCCCCTGTTGCTCCACCGACGTAGTCCTTCCTCCTATATATACCTACGTACCCCCAAACTACCAGATACAGAGCCAAAACCCTAATTCTACCGCCGTAACTTTCTGTATCCACGAGATCCCATCTTGGGGCCTTTTCCGGAGCTCCGCCGGAGGGGGCATTGATCACGGAGGGCTTCTACATCAACACCATAGCCCCTTCGATGAAGTGTGAGTAGTTTACCTCAGACCTTCGGGTCCATAGTTACTAGCTAGATGGCTTGTTCTCTCTTATTGGATCTTAATACAAAGTTCTCCCCCTCTCTTATGGAGATCTATTCAATGTAATCTTCTTTTGCGATGTGTTTGTTGAGACCGATGAATTGTGGGTTTATGATCAAGTTTATCTATGAACAATATTTGAATCTTCTCTGAATTTTTTTATGTATGATTGGTTATCTTTGCAAGTCTCTTCGAATTATCAGTTTGGTTTGGCCTACCAGATTGATCTTTCTTGCAATGGGAGAAGTGCTTAGCTTTGGGTTCAATCTTGCGGTGTCCTTTCCCAGTGACAGTAGGGGCAGCAAGGCACGTAGTTTATCCCTCTAAATCATGTCATCTTGCTTAAAGCGTTTTTCTTTGAATGTTAAGACAGTAGGAAAGGCTCCTACTGCATGTATATATAAATGATCAAAAGAATAGTTACATGGTGATATTTACAATGGAGTGTGAGGGGGGGAGGGGCTACAACCAAAACACCACCCTAACTATGCTGAGGCACACTTTGCAAGAAGGAAGAGACAACATGTCTCTTTTCACTAGGTAGTCTATATCTTATATTGCCAAAGTCTTCCTTGAATCTACTGAACCAAGAAGAAATGGAGGGTGCCACATGTCTAAAATAATTATTATTACGCTCCTTCCAAAGTGTCCAAGCAGCAGTGAGAAACACATCCATGATCATCTTGCGCGGGTGTTGTATCTTTAGGTTCTCCAGCAACTGCAACCTATCCCCTTGTGCAGCCCAAGATATACATAGCAAGGTCCACTATTCCCTACTGAAGGTGCAGTGAAAGAAGAGATGCTCCACCGTTTCTTCGATATGATGCCCGCAAAGTAAACAGTCAAAGTTGTTACCAATATTGTAGTGTCGCCGCTTGAGCATATTCCTCATGTTGAGCCGGTCCAAAAGTAAAAACCAGCCAAAAACTTTGATTTTGGGTATGCATGTAGTCCTCCAGAGCCACTTGAAAGCCACGTGAGCAACCACGTCGCGGAAAACAAACTGATAGTAGGCTGTGGTTTTGAATACGGTTGATCCCCAACAATAGGACCAAACATCATCATGATCTTCCAAAGTCACTGTAGTCATATCATTTTCGAGGAGCTTAAGTTCGTCATGAGCTTGCAGAGAGAGTGGTAGATGAAAGGTTTCATGAAGGGCGCGGGCAATCGAAAACCCTTGCACGGACACGTCCTCATTAAGAACGTAGGAGAAAGCGTGTGGATATTGTTCTGCCAAGATGGACTGGTTCCAGTTATCTTTCCAGAATAGGACAGAAGCACCACGTTTAATTTGGACCTGAGAAATGCCACGATAGACTGTCATAAGACTTGCCAGGTCACGCCACCAAAAAGAGCCACAACTATCCGAAGCATGTGGGATGGAGTCGACATAGTAGGTTTCCTAGATGAGCCGAACCCAGGGGACATCCATTCAGTTGTAAAATTTATGTAGGAATTTGAGCAAAAGCGTGTCATTTTGAATTTTAAGATCAAGGACACCCAAGCCCCCACACTTTTTGGGTCGACACACCATGTCCCAAGCAGCCAAAGAGGTATGTTTGTCACCATCAGTCGTGTGTTTGTTCCAGAGGCAGTGTCTGCGGATTTTATCGAGCTGAGCAAGAATCTTTGGTGGCAATTGAAGAGTTCCCATGGGATAGATAGCCATCGAGGTGATGAGCGAGTTTACCAACGCTAACTTACCCGTGTAGGACATTAAGGACATCGCAGCAGTGATTTTCCTTTCGGCTTTGTAGATGAACGACGTCAGATCGAGGACAGAGGGTCAGGTGGTGCCAAGGGGCAGACCGAGATAAGTAAATGGCATGCTGGCCTGGGTGCATCCAAAAAGGTCGGCCAGGTCATTGCACTTGCTTGATGGCGTATTAATTGACACAAGTGTGGATTTATGGAAGTTGATCTTCAAGCCAATAGAGGTGGCGTAATCTGATTCTAGTTGCTTGGTCCATGTAGGCCGGAAGGACAATAATTGTGTCGTCGGCGTACTGGATTACAGGGTATTTAGCGTCATCAGTAGGAGGGATCAGCGGCAAGGACGAATATTAGGGGAGACATCGGATCTCCTTGACACACCCCACATTTGCACAGAAACTGTGGACCTGGCACCCCATTCAGTAACACAGAAGATTTTCCCGACTAAAAGATGCTCTCCATCCAAGCCAGCCATTTTGGCGGGAAGCCCATGCTCTTCAGAATTAGGAGCATGGCAGAGTGCTCGACCGTGTCAAACGCTTTTGCAAAATCAAGTTTGAGAAGAACAATCTCTCGTTTGGAGGCCTGACACTTATGAATATTTTCGAAAGCCCAGGCAAGGCAGTCATGGATCGATATGCCACGAAGGGAACCATATTGGTTTCGGTGTAAAATTTGGAGTATGATTTTTTGGAGTCTATTCGCCAGAATTTTAGTGATCAACTTCAAACAACAGTTGAGAAGCGTGATCGGTCGGAGGTCATTAACACATTCAGGCGAATTAATCTTGGGAATCAGAGTGATCAAACCCACATTAATACTTTCCAAATTAAGGCCACCTTGATGAAACTCATCACAAAGAAGATAAAAATCATTTTTAATGATTGGCCAACATGCTTTTAAGAAAGCTCCATTGGGTGGCATTGCAGACACCACATCATCAATTTCTTTGTGAGTGAATGGAGCAATGAGACCCAAGAAATCCACATCCTCCTTCAACAAGGTTTCTAAGTTGAATTTCGTAGGCTGAGGATTTGCTTGGCCCATTCATTCTTTGAATGCTTCAAATAAAATGGACTCTTTCCCTGCATGGTCAGTGATTTCCATTCCAGCAGAGGTTTTGAGCGAGCTAATGCAGTTTCTTTTGAAGTGTTCGGTGGCAATGGTTTGGAAGAACTTGGAATTTTCGTCACCAAACTGAATCCATCTGACTATACACCTCTTTTTCCAGTAGTCTTTTTGATATTGCAGAAGCCGGAGCAAGTGATTTTTGAGAATGCGTCGAAAGTTTCTTTCTGGTGTGGTCAGAGTCCGACGATCCTTATTGGTGTTTTCAATGGCTATTTTAAGGCGAGAGATTTTCTTGCTCCATTGTTTGAGAGCATGACGAACTGTCTTGAGCTTTTGCCCGATTCTTGCCGCGCAGTTATGGTTCTTATTGAATCTGATAGGTTTGTTCCAGGCATGTTCCACAACCTCCATAAACCCAGGATGAGCAAGCCAATATGTTTCGAACATGAAGAGTTTGCTTTTTGGGATTGAAGTTTGGATGACCACAGAACAAGGAGTATGGTCAGAAACAGGTTTGCCTAAAGGATTCACCAGGGTGTTGGGAAATGTGGTAGTCCAATTCAACATGGTGAAAAATCAATCGAGTTGCTCAAGGAGTGGCTGAAGCTGCATATTCGACCAAGTGTAGGCACGCCCCTTGATGGGTAATTCAGTTAGGTTTTGTTCCCGAATAAAGTCGTTGAAAGTGAACATGTCTTGGACATTTGCACCTGGTTTGTCGCAATTGTCGGATGAGAGAATGTAATTGAAATCGCCTAGTAATAACCAATCTTCAGCAGAGGGTATATTCAGATCAAAAAGCCAATTTGTGAACGTGACACGATGCTTGCCCTGACAAGGGCCATATACGTTAACGAGCTTCCAACAGTGATTGATCTTGCTTAAAGCGTTACTCTGTTCTTATGAACTTAATACTCTAGATGCATGCTGGATAGTGGTCGATGTGTGGAGTAATAGTAGTAGACGCAGGCAGGAGTCGGTCTACTTGTCTCGGTCGTGATGCCTATATACATGATCATACCTAGATATTCTCATAACTATGCTCAGTTCTGTCAATTGCTCAACAGTAATTTTTTTTACCAACCGTGAATACTTATGCTCTTGAGAGAAGCCACTAGTGAAACCTATGGCCCCCGGGTCTATTTTTCCATCATATTAATCTTTCAACACTTAGTTATTTTATTGCCTTTTATTTTACTTTGCATCTTTATCATAAAAAATACCAAAAATATTATCTTATCATATCTATCAGATCTCACTCTCGTAAGTGACCGTGTAGGGATTGACAACCCCTTATCGCGTTGGTTGCGAGGATTTATTTGTTTGTGTAGGTGCGAGGGACTCGTGCGTGGCCTCCTACTGGATTGATACCTTGGTTCTCAAAAGCTGAGGGAAATACTTACGCTACTTTGCTTCATCACCCTTTCATCTTCAAGGGAAAACCAACGCAGTGCTCAATAGGTACCAGGGCGGTGCGGCCGAGAGGGGTGAGGCGCACGTCGGGGGACATGGTGCCGTGGATTGGAGCGGCGTCGTGGGAATCACGAGTGGCAGTGGATGAAACATGATGGTCGCCGTAGTTGAACTTCCATGTACAAGCTATCATATCTATGGACACATGCATTGCATACCGATCACTGGAAGGAGTAGTAGAGAAAGCTAGGCGGATAAATAGTTCCTTATAGTCAAGCGGACCCACGCTACTACTTGTTCCAAAGACATGCACACCATCAAAATAGTCCATCTATATCAACATACATAGAGAGGGAATATTTTTTTTACAAGAGAGGAATAGTTCATCCATCCATAATGCCCTGCTGCTGGTGCAGCATCTTCTTCTTCTTCTTCTTCTCATTTTCTGTGGGAGACGGCTTCGCAACAAGCTCTCTGGACCTTGCAGCTATCTCGAAACTCACACGGGCATCAAGGGCAGCATATTTTATCCGCTCGTACGTCAAGGGATAATTCTCCCATCCAGACAACCTTAATGCCAGCATCTCGTCACCCTTCTGAAGATTTGTTCCGAGCACAAATTTTGCTATGTCGAATAGGGATGGTGTCAGTTTATCACAATCTTCTACAGGAATTTTTATTCTGGTTTGTAGGTGAGCGATGCTTTTCAAATCAAGGTTGTACGGCTCCAACTTCTGTTTGTCCCCTGCGATGGCTGCCCCATAGAAGTATATGTCCTCCCGAGACAAGAAATCGTGAAGCTCACCTGGTATAGAGGGCGCGTGTATGATGTGGTACACCAAAACATCATCTTCGAGGCACAGATGAAGGACAACGGTGCGTTGGATCTTCCCAGTGGCACGCTCCGTGTACTTTGTGTCGAGACTGATGACATTCATCTCCACCTTTTGGAGGGAGTTGGATACATTGTTGATCCACTTCCGAACAACCCTTGGGTTGTCGGTGACTATGGCAACTATGCTCAACGAGCCTTCGACGAGGACATGTTGGACGCTAAAAACCTGCATCTCGATCTCTTTCGCCATTTGGAACCGCTGGATCAGAGGGCTATGGTTTGGAGAATTAGAATTAGATGGCTAGTCTAACTGAAGAAGATGATTATTTATAGGGACTTCGGAATTACTCCAGGAGGATGCGAAGAGGTTAAAACAATGTGAATGCAGTGTGGTTTGGATGCAAATGAAGATCAAAGAGTAGTGAAAAAGCCGATGAAAATCGGTTCCTGATGGAGAAGTAAATGGGAGAAGTTATGCGCATGCATGAGCAGAGATGGGGTGGTTTGACTGCTGCATGCAATGGATTGGACGGGCTCTTCGGTTGCCTTTTCTCTCTCCCACGCGCACAGAATGGCCCACTCATATGCTGCAGTTTATTAGCTGGAGTCTGGCTGCAGCTGCTCATGCGTACACTAATTAATGCTGTGAATGCGGGGCATGGAGGGAAATGGGCGCATGCAAAAGGGTATATACACAGACTAATTAGAGGAATACTAAAAAAAGTTATGCACAGACAAAAGAGGACTAGAGGGAGTACTACTCATGTTCCTACTACGGCTAAGGAATATGCGGTTATCCTCAAAAAAGAAAAGTCCTTCTTCGCGCTTCCACATGCATGAGAATTTGGTTCTACTCGCAATATGGATGATAGCTGGAGGATGAAGTGAATCCAGAGGCATGCTAGCACGGGAGTGTACTCATATTCCTACTACTCCTACTAGTCTCTACTCCTAATGTCTGAGTTGGTAGTCTCCGTTCCGGGTTTATTTTCATCCCACCACTTTCATCTGATTTTTTTCGTCGGTTTTTTTGCCCACCTCCCATCATCCCGTGCAAAATGAAAAAAGAAACACGCCACCATCCGTCTCTTGATTCACCAAATCTCCATGCGGCCGCCCTATCTCCCTCGTCTAGCGATGCAGCGCCGCCCCAATCTCCCCGCTCTGCCGCCACTTCCCCAATCTACCCACTCCGCCGTCGCCGCGCCCCGCCTTCCACTATCACCCGCTCAGCCACCTCCACCCTCCTCTACATCGCCGGAGGAACAGGCACACCTGGCGTGCCGTCTCGATGCCGCGCTCGAGGTGTGGATGCTTTGCTTCCCGCTCGCTCTGCTTGCCGCCCCCTTTTTTTGTCATGGGCTTGATTAGACGTGCCCATCTCAGGAAGGTGAGGAGGGAGTCCGTGCGGCAGGGCGCGGCGCTGGACGAGCTGTGGCGGTGACTCGAGCGCCGGCGGGCGCAAGCGGACGACCTCGCCGTCGCCAGGCGGAGGGCCGCCGAGGGCGTCAGGCGCTGCAAGGAGCAGATGCAGGCGTAGATCGAGCGGGTGATGCCGCTCTCCAGGGACCTCTCCACCGGGCACAGACAAGTGCAGGTACCTGCCCGTTACGTCCTCTCCATGTGTGATTGTAATGCGTTGGTTCTTGGGGCTGGCTGAGTTTGGTTGTAACGCCCCGAGACCGATGTGCCAGGTGTCGTCCAGTTATTCGCTGTTGTTGCCTTGTCTTTGCTTGCGTGTCATGCATTGCATATCATGTCATCATGTGCATTTCATTTGCATACATGTTCGTCTCATGCATCCGAGCATTTTTCCCGTTGTCCGTTTTGCATTCCGGCACTCCGTTCTCCTCCGGTGGTCATTTCTACCTTCTTTTCATGTGTGGGGGTTAAACATTTCCGGATTGGACCAAGACTTGCCAAGCGGCCTTGGTTTACTACCGGTAGACCGCCTGTCAAGTTTCGTACCATTTGGACTTCGTTTATGCTCCAACGGTTAACCGGGGAACCGAAAAGGGCTCGTGTGTGTTGCAGCCCAACACCCTTTCAATTTGGCCCAAAACCCACCTAAACCCTCTCCATCATCTAGAGCATTCGATCACGATCGCGTGGCCGAAAACCGCACCTCATTTGGACTCTCCTAGCTCCCTCTACCTATAAATAGGTGGCTCCCTCCGAAAAATCTCGCAGTCCAAATCCTAGCCCCGCTCCTCTCGCGCCGCCGGACATGTCCATCCAGTCGCCGGACACGTCCTCCCGCCGCCACGACGTTCCAACCAATCACAAGCCGCCACGTCATCGCCTCCACCGCCCTCGCCCACTCACATCACGCCACCTGTCGCCGCCACTTCCCACCACCGCCACGGCCCGCGGAGCCCATCGCGGGCCCGCGCGAGCCCGGATCCGCCCACCGCCGCCTGTGCGCACTGTTGACCGCGCCCGCTCATCGGACTTCGCCGGTCGGGTCGCCGGAGCGCCCCGCCACCACATCGTCGTCCCGGATCCCGCACCGTGCCTCGCCACCGACCTCGCCGCGTCGCCTCCTCACGCCTGCGCCGCCGCCGCCGCGCGCATCGCCTCCGCCCCGCCTTGCTCGCCCGCCGTCCAAGTTCGCCACTGGCAAACTACTCCGCTATCTCCGCCGCCTTGTGCTGCCCTCCGGCCACCGCGCGTCCACTGCCGGCCCTTCTCTGCATCGCCGGTCACCTGCTGACCTCCACCGCACCCGAATTCGGTGCCCAGCGGTCGGATCCGTTCCTGCCGTCGATCACTGGCGTCGCGCCGGTCGACCTCGCCGCCGGCGTCCCTATCGGGATCGGGAGAGCCCTGATCTTCCCTCCTCCGTTGACCGTGCCACCGCGTGGGCCGCGCCCCGAGTCCGGCCCAGCGCAGCCGCTCCCGCCGGCCTACCTTCTCCTCTTCCTGTGGGCCGAGCCCAGTGGTGAGCAGCCCAGCAATCCTCTGTCCCATGCGATTTTTACTATTTGACGCTCACTGAATTTCTGCTAAGTCCTGAGATTCCAGGTTCATGTGCCTCTCTTCATCATGTCGTAACTGCATCACCGTTGCTCCGATTCATGCATATAGCATATCAAAATGTTCGTCTCAGAGAGTAAATCATTTCATCTCATTGCATCATTTTCATTTGAGTTCATCTTGATGCCCGAAATGCTGTTAGAAGAGTGCTATTTGAGTTAATTGTCAGATCTACTACTCCATTTAGATATTTGTCATTATTGCCATGATTATTGTGTGCATGATATGCCCCTGAGCTCTACATATGTTTTGTTAAGGGTTTTGCCATCTTTCCAGAGGTGCAACCCATGTATTTTTGTGATGTGTGTGGCGACTAGCACAAGCTTGCAAAGCGAGGCATTTGGTAATGCTGATTTCAGGGACTTAGCATTTCCACCAAGTCCTTGAGCTGTTTATCTCATATGGCCATATGTTCATGTTGTTTCCTAGTGATCCGTGCCTCTTTTGAGGATGATCAGTAAGGTTGTTTTGTTAATATTGTAGTGCTATATCCATCCATGTCCTTGTTTGCAATTATGGAGAACCCTAGCTTGAGTCAATCGAGCTCTACTTTTGCTATTTCGTGAATCTGGGCAGATTGTCTACTTGTTAGCAATTTTTCCGAGGATGTTTAAGTTGATCCGTGCATGCCATGTTATTGTTCATGCCATGTATAGCTTGTATAATGTGTATTCTTGATGGGTGTATGCTTAGATTGTCATGCCTTGCACTGTAGTGAGTGCATCGAGCTCGTTAACATGCCTACTTGATATCTGTTTTCAGCATGCTCCAGTTTTCACTAAGTCTGAGAACTGATTATGTTTTTGCCATGTTCACATGCTTGCAATTGTATTTTCTGATCCCTTTTGGCTCAAGGTCACTAAGGGACTTTTGTTAAGCTCTTTGAGTAGCTCCATGCCATGCTTGACTTTGCCATGATCAGGTCCTGTAGCATATAGTTTTCATGCTCCAAAGTGTGCTATCTGATCTGAAATTCCAGACAAGTGTTAATTTCACTAAGTCTGAAATCTGTTTACCAAATGCATTTTTGCCATGCTTGTTTGAGCCTATTAATGGATGAATTTGCCGTAGCTCAGTGTTCATCTTTCGTTAAGCATTATGAATGGATCCCTGCCATGTATTTTGTTTCCATGTTTGAGTGCTGTAGCATGTTTAACTTGTTGCATTTAGATGGCTACTTGCTGTATATCGCAGACCGGTGCCATATTTGCATTGCTTGCCATTTCCAAACCGTAGCTCCGATTCCGACGTTCTTTATATCGTTTTCAAGCGATTTCATCTCATCTTTCCAGTGGCACACTTGGTTTTCCATGTTGAGGCCAGGTTCATGCATTCCTTGTCCAATCATGCATATGCATCGCATCCCGCATCCCGCATATCATACCATGTTCATGTGTTGGTTGTTTACTATGTTGTGTGATTCTTTCCGGTGTTTGCTTCTTCGGGTTGGTTCTGGTAACGTCGCGTTTGTGAGGACCCGTTCGTCTACGTCCGTTTGTCTTCTTCATGGACTCTTCTTCTTCTTTGCAGGATTTCAGGCAAGATGATCATACCCTCGAAATCACTTCTATCTTTGCTTGCTTAGTTGCTCGCTCTTTTGCTATGCCTATGCTGCGATACCTACCACTTGCTTATCATGCCTCCCATATTGTTGAACCAAGCCTCTAACCCACCTTGTCCTAGCAAACCGTTGTTTGGCTATGTTACCGCTTTGCTCAGCCCCTCTTATAGCGTTGTTAGTTGCAGGTGAAGATTGAAGTTTGTTCCTTGTTGGAACATGGAGATGTTGTTCCTTGTTGGAACATGTTTACTTGTTGGGATATCACTATATATATTATTTAATTAATGCATCTATATACTTGGTAAAGGGGGGAAGGCTCGGCCTTATGCCTGGTGTTTTGTTCCACTCTTGCCGCCCTAGTTTCCGTCATATCGGTGTTATGTTCCCGGATTTTTGTGTTCCTTACGCGGTTGGGTTATAATGGGAACCCCTTGACAGTTCACTTTGAATAAAACTCCTCCAGCAAGGCCCAACCTTGGTTTTACCATTTGCCACCTAGCCTTTTTTTCCCGTGGGAGTCGCGCATCCCGAGGGTCATCTTTATTTTAACCCCCTCGGGCCAGTGCTTGCCTAAGCGTTGGTCCAAACTAGAGCCCCTTGTAGCGCCACCTCGGGGAAACTCAAGGGCTAGTTTTAGTTGTATGGATTGCTTATCCGGTGTTGCCCTGAGAACGAGATATGTGCAGCTCCTATCGGGATGTCGGCGCATCGGGTGGTCTTGCTGGACTTGTTTTACCATTGTCGAGGATGTCTTGTAGAACCGGGATACCGAGTCTGATCGGAATGTCTCGGGAGGAGGTCTATTCCTTCGTTGACCGTGAGAGCTTGTGATGGGCTAAGTTGGGACACCCCTGCAGCGATTTGAACTTTCGAAAGCCGTGCCCGCGGTTATGGGCAGATGGGAATTTGTTAATGTTCGGTTGTAGAAAACCTGAAGTTGACCTTAATTAAAGTACATCAACTGCGTGTGTAACTGTGATGGTCTCTTTCCGGCGGAGTCCGGGAAGTGAACATGGTGTTGGAGCTATGCTTGACGTAGGTTGTTTTAGGATCACTTCTTGATCATACTTTTATCGACCGTGCTTTGCCTTCTCTTCTCGCTCTCATTTGCGTATGTTAGCCACCATATATGCTAGTCGCTTGCTGCAGCTCCACCTCATACCTTTTACCTTACCCATAAGCTTAAATAGTCTTGATCGCGAGGGTGCGAGATTGCTGAGTCCCAGTGGCTCACAGATACTTCCAAAACCAGTTTGCAGGTGCCGATGAGACCGTGCAGATGACACAACCAAGCTCAGGAGGAGCTCGATGAAGATCTTGTCCTTTGTGTTGTTTCGTTCTAGTTGATCAGTAGTGGAGCCCAGTTGAGGTCGATCGGGGACCTTGTCGCTTTTGGGGTTCTTCTTTTATTTTGGTTCCGTAGTCGGACCTTGGTTGTTTTTGGTTGAGGTAATGCTTTATTCATGTAATTGTGTGAAGTGGCGATTGTAAGCCAACTATGTATCTTTTCCCCTATTGTATTACATGGGTTGTTTGCGAAGATTACCTCACTTGCGACATTGCTTTCAATGCGGTTATGCCTCTAAGGCGTGCTTCGACACGTGGGAGATATAGCCGCATCAAGGGCATTACAAGTTGGTAATCAGAGCCTTCCCCGACCTTAGGAGCCCCATTGCTTGATCGTTTTTAGCGGCCGAGTTGTGTCTAGAAAAATGTTTTGAGTCATTTAGGAATTATATATCGGAGAGTTTAGGAATTCTTTTTACTCCTTAGTCCCTTCATCGCTCTGGTGAGGCATCCTGACGTAGAGTTTTGACTCTTCTCTTCTCAAATTTCACTAAATTTTTTTTAGGATCACGCGGGTATCTTGGAATCGTTCCGATGGTTTTATGACGAGAACATTGTCTTGGTGCCTCCTGTCAGGGGTTTTGTGGAAGTGTCCCGGGGAGTTGAGCTCTGAGGTGTTGTCATCACAATTTTATCGTTGCAGTTCTGGAATACCTGAGTTTAGTACGCCGACATCGAAAATCTCTTTTATGCAGTTCGTTGGTGAGATAACCTCGACGCCACCCAGTACTGGGGCGGGAGTTCGGGAGTATTGCCATAACCCGTATAAGGGATGCTTTTCGAAGGTTGAGGTAGATGATTTCCGAAGGTTTCTTGGTTATGTGTTGAAGGATGGATACAGCTGGATGTAGGATTTGCTAGTTTTGGGTGAGATATTATGCTCCCCTGTATCCCCAACACCTGATTGCATAACCGGAAAGGTTCGGGAGTTTCATAGGTGGGAATTCAAGTAGCTCTTAGGATATCTTTTCGACAGATGTATGATATGAAATTGGGGTTCGACGTCTAGTGGTCCGCCTATTCACGGTTGGTTTTACAGTGGTCTCGTTGTGTCTTAAAGAGTCCTTGGCTATGCCGACTCGGGGATGCTTCGTATGTCATGTGCACTGCCTTGTACATGATGGTGTTGTACGATCGAGCCCGTGTAGGCCCCACCATGAAAACTTCGGACGAAATCTCTATCATATGTTTGTTCTGGCTTATTCTGCAAGCCAATCCTTTGTTTTGTTTTGAGTTGTGGTATTCGAGTTGCTTCAATGTCTAAGTGTTGATTCCATACCTTTCCCAAATGGTGTTCTCATATTCCTATGTGAATACTAATCCTTCTCGATCATCGAGTTTGTCATTTCAATTTCTTTTCACCGATGTGTTTCTCTTCAAGTGGATACGATCATTTCAACAACCGCAAGATCAAGTATCAATTCTTCTCAACGTTGCTCATTTCATTCGTCCCAAGCTGCCTTTATTTTCCCGCCCTCCCACCCTTCTTCTTTAAGGACTCGAATTTCTTAATCAAGTATCCATTTTACTGATGTGAACTCTCTCCATTCTTTTCAATCAATATCTTTATCCGGTGATTCTCAAGAAGATTCTAACGGAGCTTCAAGTTCGTCACTCTTCACTCGTTCTCTTCTCCGGTGGATTCAAATCAAGCTTTTGGTGTTTGATCATATTCTTTTCCCTATTTCAAATGTCTTCTCTTGCCGGTGCACCTCTCAATCATTAACCTTTCGTTATTCATTTGTTCCAGAGTGCTAAAGATATCTCGAAGATTCGTGTTTCCACTCTGCATTCATTCAAGATCTTTCGAGGTTGTTATCTCATTCAAGCCATTTAAATTCAACGGGTGCATTCTCTCTTTTAAATCATTCAATGGTGTTTCTTTTGAGTGGGCCCTAACCCACAGGTCTTTTCCCAGGATCTTACCTGACTCTTCTTATTCTCCCGGAGTTAGTCTCAAATTCATTTCACAGTTTGACGTAAGAATGAATTGACATCAGTCAAATGTATTTCTCCAAGATCTGTCAAATTATTTCATCGTTGGTTCAACCTTTATAATTTTCATTCGGAGTGCCTCAACAATTCATGGTGGTGTTCCTCATCGTCATTCTCTGCAGTTGGAGACCGAAGAAGAGTTTCTTTTAAATATTGCCCCATTCTCTGCCATCCTCTCATAATTGTTTTCGTTTGTGAGATTTTCACCCATCTGGAGTAATTCAGGAGTCTTTTCAGTTTGATTCTCCGAAGCCCATCATTTCGGGATTATTCATTCTCAGCTTTCAGCTATCATTCTCCAAATTTTACCGGTGATTCGTTCAAGTGATCTTTAATCGGCTCGTGATCTCTTCGTTGTCATGTATCTAAATCCTCTCAAGCATCTTCGTTCATTTTATATTTCTTCCCGGTGTTTCTTTATGTTTTATTCGTTCTTTTTCAATTCTTACGGTGGTTCGTTCAAGAGTTTTCTTCCTTCGTGTATCATATCCCTTCATGTATCATATCTATGCATTCGTGCTTTTCAAATTCTACCGGTGGTTCCTTGAAGACCTTCTCAAGTTTGCGCTATATCTCTCTTAATCTTTTTACGAGGATAAGTAGTATGCCAAATCTGTTGCTTGTCAGCAATTAAATTGTTGAAGGATACGCATAACATAATTCTTATTCTTGTTCCATCCAAGTGATTAATCCCTTTTCCGGAGTGGTTCATCATATCATACTCTCAGTTCGAGATGCCTTGTCTT
Organism: Triticum urartu; assembly: GCF_003073215.2. Lineage (NCBI taxonomy): Eukaryota > Viridiplantae > Streptophyta > Magnoliopsida > Poales > Poaceae > Triticum > Triticum urartu. The sequence continues at coordinate 426,952,611 of NC_053028.1, read as the reverse complement.
CTCTTTCCCGGAGTTCCAAGCTCTAATTATCACGGAGATCCATATAAATCATTGCAAGGGTTCACCTTGTGTTTTCAATTCCTTTTTTCTTATTATTCTTTTCTTACTGGAGTTTCTTCATGGAGGCTATACATGATGGTTCATCAAGGATTTATTCCCTTCTCGAAGCGTTCATCAAGATTATTTTCTAAGGAGCTCAAGTTTTCTTCATCTTGCAATCCGGAGTGCAATTCTTTCACGCTCATCTTTTGAGGTGTTGTTATGTCATTCTTGATAACTTCCCTTCGTGCTTCGTGTTTCACAAGTTATCATGATGAGGTATTTTAAATCCACCAATCTCGTCATTGGAGTTATCTTGGGTTACATTTCACCTAAAGACTTCCCTGAGGATTGTTGCTATCCTTGGTGCTTATAAATGACCCAAGTTCTTCATTTATCCCTTTTTCCGGTGCGACATACTTTCTTGTCAATTTGTTCATATCAATCCAATTTATTTTCCGTGAGTGGCAGGTTGTCACCTCATAATTTGAGATTTATTCCATAAGACCATATCAAGCTTATTCTTTTAGTTGTTGGTTTTCCAACAACTCCGTTCTAGTATTTGTTGTAAGTGTGCTTTCTCAAGATCGTGTTCCCCTTCGTTCATTCCATTCCATTCCATTCTTACTTTTGTTCCGGAGGCTTTGTGATGTTGCTCTCTTCAACCCATCTCCTTGTTTTGTCAGGACCGTGTTCTTTTCTTGTTTTATCCTTTTAACAGGAGTATTGTGTCCTTTTGCTCAAGCTCTTTCATTTTATCAAGTTTTTCATCTCTTTTAAACCGGAGTGCTATCTGAGATCTTTCTTACCCCTTGTTCCATTCATTCAATACTTCCGGAGGATGTATGTTGTGATTTCATCAAGTATCCTCTCATCTTATCAAGTTCTTATTCAATTTCTGTTATTTTCAACCGGAGTGCTGCCCGAAGTTGTTCTTCCTTGTTCTTTTCCCTAACGTAGTTCTTTCAACTTTATTCATCTTTGTTGTATTCTTTCTTTCAAATTTGCGCAACCTCTCGAGGTTCTTTGGTGTCACTCATTTGTCAAAGGAGCAACTTAGTTTTACCTCTTCTTTTTTTCTCTTCCGTTGTCCCTCCGGTGCCATTCTAGATCTCGGGACGAGATCCTCTCGTAGTGGTGGAGTGTTGTAACGCCCCGAGACCGATGTGCCAGGTGTCGTCCAGTTATTCGCTGTTGTTGCCTTATCTTTGCTTGCGTGTCATGCATTGCATATCATGTCATCATGTGCATTTCATTTGCATACATGTTTGTCTCATGCATCCGAGCATTTTTCCCGTTGTCCGTTTTGCATTCTGGCGCTCCGTTCTCCTCCGGTGGTCATTTCTACCTTCTTTTCTTGTGTGGGGGTTAAACATTTCTGGATTGGACCGGGACTTGCCTTGGTTTTTAACAAAGCTTACCTCCCATGGCATGCCTCGATGTGCTTGGAACAGCGAGTCCATGAATGAGCTTATCAACGACCTTGGAGGTCAGCTCGTAAGTATGTTTGTTCCTCCGGACACCTGGGCTCTGACGGTTATGGCATCGATGAAGAAGTCGTCCACCATACCGAAGGTGATTGGTGTTGAGATACTAGTGCAGGAACTGGGGTTGTACTATTCATCGCCACCAAGGCCGTCGCGGACCACGTTAGGGATGTACCTATATCGAGTGTTCGTGCATGTCGAAGAAGTGGTCAATCCATCAATCTAAGTCCTGCCGCCGCCACTGGTGCCAGGGTCCGTCGACGAGGTCCATTACAAGAGTCAACATAAGACTTTCCCCGTGTTGCTCAGAACGATGGATGGCACATGGCCTACTCCATCGCGCAGCGGAGGCAACTGCTTCTTTGGGAGAAGAGGCAGGGCTGGCTGCCTGGATGTGCTCTAATTTGAGGTAACAACTGAATCTTGTCAGGTACTAGTTAAATCCGAGCTATGGGTGTGAAGCATTGATGTGCCAGTACATTTGATAGTGACCTGTTCTAATTTTGTACCTGAACTTTTTTAGAAAGGGCTGTACATCAACTTAATGTGCTAGCAGAACTTATTGTGTTGTTTGTCTGTTTTCTTTGCACATCATTCAAGGGATGAACCATTATGTACGAGTTTGTTGGTTTCAACATAGCCCTACTCGTAGCGATCCACTGCTTCCATCCTGATTGTGCCGCCTGCGTGAAATTTTTGTATGCAAGTTCAGTGTGCTATGATGTTCTATATGATTGTGTCAACTATATAAGTTTTTACTGGGCATCGACCGATGGGTCTCTCTCTCTCCCACACAAACACACACACACACAAGTGGGACGTCTTGAATTATTTCATTGCTCGTGACAGCTTTTAATTAGGTTCCACTGTAATCTAACTTTTTTCTTAAGTTAATAATTGAGCTCAGTGACTTCAAAAAGTTGTATAGAAGCCTTGTTTGGGCCTTTCCAGCGTCGCTGAATGTGGGCTGAGTAGCCATGTTAGGTTGTACTGTACTACACAGGCCTTTTTTTCAACATCAGCAATGCAACTAGGCCGGTAGTTGTACACAATATCCGGGTCAACTTGTTATTCTCCGCCCCGCTGGGCTGCAAACTTTCCTAGAAGGTATGCATTAGGCTTAACAAGAAAATTAACTTTAAGAAATAATAAATGGGATGTAATTATAATAACTGGGCAGTAACTATAAAAAATGCACCAAACGCGTAATTAGTTTAAAAATATATTATTTTTGGAATTTGAAAATTTTAATTTCATTACTTTTTGCGCGCGCAATATTTCGTTGGATTTTAACGTAATACAACTTTATTTTGAAATTATATTTAATCTAACTAGAAATTTCGGATCCCATAAAAATGTGGGAATTTTTTTAATTCTGTTTTGAGCGGTTGGTTGAAATTATTAATCGTTGTCCTAGTTAGAAAATGGGCTGTAATTTTAACAAACTGTAAATGGGCTGTAGTAAATTCCATTAGAATTGAAAAATGGGTTGTACATTCTTACAAATCGCAAATGGGCTATATGTTCTCTGCCACACACTTGTGGGCCTTCTAAGTTGACGCGTCCCCTAAGAAAACTAAGTTGACCATATTCAAGGCTTTGTCAACAACAGACAGTTCTGGCAACTGTGGCCATTGGATGTCCATCCAACGGATGCCGTGCTTCTTCTTCAATCTCAAATATTCTTGCTTCAGCCGCCCAAAAAATGATTCCTCCCCCTGACATCTGGGCGCACCGTTTCGGAGGCTGACCTATGGGCCTACTAAGTTGACGCGTACCAAGGGATTTGTCAACTTAGTCAATATAAACGATTCTAGCTGCAGTGACCGTACGATGTCCATCCAACGACCGTAGTGCTTCTTCAACCTCTGGTCTTCTTGCTCCAGCCGCCCAAAGCAGCGCCGGTCGTGCTGCGTGCTCCTGCCTCCCGTGGCCGGCTGTGATGCCGCGGAGGCCTCACCGCCCCTACTACTCCCACCGCTGGCCAGGCCATCCATCTACTCACCCACACCCCCCGTTATTCTGCAGCGACGGCAGCCTCACACCACAGGTGAACCACTGAACCCTCGTACTCCTCTCTGCGCGGGCTTCCACTGCCACGTCTTCCCCGGCTCCGCATCGTCCCCTTCCTAGGCCTCGCCGTCGTCCACTGCCCTGGTGCTCTCGGCACGACGTGGTCAACGTGGTCAAGGAACGGCTTCCATCGGACGTGGACTGTACGTGGAGAGGCTGACAACTGGGTCCACGGCGGCTGCAAGGAAGTGCCTCCTTATTACGCGGAAAATAATGATTCCTCCACCTGATAGCTGGGACCCATCGGATGGGCCACCGTATTTCGTGAAAAAAACATTTCCCCCCTGACTGCTGGGACCCACCGGATGGCCACCGTATTGCGTGAGAAAAACGTTCCCCCCACTGTCAGCTCGGACCCACTGGAAGAGCCTCCTCATTACGCACAAAAAAATGAATACTCCCCCTGCTGGTCGGGACTGGCCTTGGTGGGAAACTCACTTGTGGGCCTACTAAGTTGACGGGGATGGAGTGCTTTGTCAACTTAGTCAATATGAATGATTCTAACTCTAGTGACCGTACGATGTCCATCCAATGGCTGTAGTGCTTCTTCAACCTCTGGTCTTCTTGCTCCAGCCGCCCAAAGCAGCGCCGGTCGTGCCGCATGCTCCTGCCTCCCATGGCCGACTGTGCTGGCACGGAGGCCTCACCACCCCCTACTATTCCCACCGCTGGCCAGGCCCTGCGGCAATGACAGCCTCACACCACAGCCGAACCAGTGAACCCTCGTACTCCTCTCTGCATGGGCTTCCACTACCGTGTCTTCCTCGGCTCCGCGTCGTCACTTCCTAGGCCTCGCCGTCGTCCACCGCCCTGGTTCTCTCGGCACGGCATGGTCAATGTGGTCAAGGAACGACTTCCATCAGATGTGGACTATACATGGAGAGGCTGACAGCTGGGTCCACGGCCGTAGCAAGGAAGTGCCTCCTTATTACGCGCAAAATATTTATTCCTCCACCTGACAGCGCGAACCCACCGGATGGGCCACCGTATTTCACGAAAAAACGTTTCCCCCTGACTACTGTGACCCACCAGGTACATCTTCGCACGCAAGGAAGTGCCTAACAGTCGGGACCCACCTGGTCGAAGTGTACGTAGCGTTGTCATTCTGGTCGCGTACGTGTACATACATACTTGTCAATGTAGAGGCACGCACGTGTCATAGTAGAGGCACGCACATAGCATGTACACATACGTACAACGGCCAGTGTGCAAGAAACAAAATACGGCCATGTATGTACATACGGGCAGGGTCTTGAACCCCTACTCGCGCATACGTACGGTCACGGCTCGTGTACATGGCTGGGTCAGAATGGAGAAACTGCGTCGTTATCGTGTTCATGGGGAGCCAACCGGCTGGGTCGGAACGGAATGCGTCGTTGTGTTCATCAGGAGGGCTTGGACAGAACAGCTGATGGAAACGAGGCCTGGCGTACCACAGAACAGAGGAAACAACCTTGTGTTCGACCGTCCATGTTCGAAACGGGATCCTGTTCATCAGGAGGGGTCTCGCGTACCGCAAAACGGAGGAAACGGACCTCCTACGGTCAAAACGGGGGTCCTGTTGATCAGGTGGGGTGTGGCGTACAGCAAAACGGAGGAAACAGACTTGTGTTGGAGCGCTACGGTCGAAACGGGGGTCCTGTTCATCGGAAGGGGTGTGGCGTACCGCAAAACGGGACTCCACGAGATACTGTTCGTCTCCACCGTCGACCCCCTCTAGCCTCCACGGGCTAATGTTCATCCACCGTCGACCTCCTCCAGCCTGCACCTGCGACTGTTCATCCACGGGCTCCTGTTCATCCAGCCTCCACCGCACGCTACTCCACCGGCTACTGTTCAACCAGCCCTCTCCACGGGCTCCTGTTCAACCACCCCTCGACGGGCTATTCTTCATCTAGCCCTCCACTGTCTACTGTTCATCCTGCCCTCCTCGGGATGGTCTTGTTCATCCAGCCCTCCACGGGGCCCTATTCATCCAGCCCCAACCGGCTCGATCGATCGGGGTCCTGTTCATCCAGAGGCAACACCACAGGGTCCTGTTCATCCACCCCCACCAGGAACTGTTCATCCAGACCCCTCAGCAACGCTCACTATTCATCTAGAGGCAGCATCGATCGGCTTCAGTTAGCAGCAATAGCGAAGGAATCGCTCGATCGGGTTCAGTTAACAACCATCGATCGATCGCTCGGGTTTAGTAACGCGTAGCCTGCAGTGCAATCGCTCGGGTTTAGTTAGAGCCCGACGCCTCGCTCGAGTTCAGTTAGAGCCCAACGGTTCACACCCACGCGCGTGCGTGTACGAGAGAAGCACGCATCGCTCGGCCCCGACCACCCACCGTAAACGGGAACACCCCAATATTTTCCTCGCGCTCGCTTCTACCACGGTTTTTTCGTCATGGATGGCCCAAAGAATGTCATGCAGCCACATCTCTGGCCCGCCCAGGACGAAAAGCCCATTTTCTGTCATCATTTTTTGTCATAGAAGTAGGACCCCACCATATCTATGATGATACCTTTTTTTTCAAAATTATTTTCATAGAAGTGTCATAAGTATGACAGAAAAAAATCGACCCAAAATTTCATGGATGTGTCTTTTTTTGTAGTGAAAAGGAACCCATAGTAAATGAAAAGATAGATCTAGATTCCACAAGAATTGATAAACTTGAAGATATTATTACAAACTTAGGGTCTGCCTTTTCTTCCGTGAAAAATACCCCAAATCCTCCTACTACTAAAGTTGCCAAGTTTATGCATGTGCCTAAAAATAAAGGTGAATCTTCTAGTAAGGAAAATGCGGATCTCAAATCAATAAGTGTTCACCCGAACTTTTTCGCTATCATTAAGGAACCTTTTGCTACAAATGAATTTCTTGATTTCTTGCCTAGGAGTTTGATCATTAATAAAAAGAAGGAAACTCCTAAGGGTTATAAGTGTTCCATTGAAGAAATACCAACCAAAGATGACAATACCTAGATCTATTCTTGCTTTTATGCCTAGCTAGGGGCGTTAAATGATAGCGCTTGTTGGGAGGCAACCCAATTATTTTTTGTTTCTTGCTTTTTGTTTCTGTTTAGTAATAAATAATTCATCTAAATTCTGTTAGATGTGGTTTTATGTCTTTAATTAGTGTTTGTGCCAAGTAGAACCTTTGGGAAGACTTGGGGAAAGTCTTTGCGTTCTTGCTGTAAAAAACAGAAACTTTAGCACTCACGAGATTAGCTGAATTTTTTTACTGGATAGTGATATTAGGTTGATTCTTTTGGAATATGATTAATAGACAAATTCCTCACGTCCAACAATTTATTTCAGAATTTTTGGGGTTACAGAAGTTTACGTTTCATACAGATTGCTACAGACTGTTATGTTTTTGACAGATTCTGTTTTTCGTGTGTTGTTTGCTCATTTTGATGAATCTATGGCTAGTATCGGGGGGTATGAACCATAGAGAAGTTGGAATACAGTAGGTTTAACACCAATATAAATAAATAATGAGTTCATTACATTACCTTGACGTGGTGATTTGTTTTCTTATACTAACGGAGCTCATGAGATTTTCTGTTGAGTTTTGTGTTGTGAAGTTCTCAAGTTTTGGGTAAAGATTTGATGGATTTTGGAATAAGGAGTGGCAAGAGCCAAAGCTTGGGGATGCCCATGGAAGCCCAAGGTAAAATTCAAGGACAACCAAAAGCCTATGCTTGGGGATGCCCAGCAAGGCATCCCCTCTTTCATCTTCGTCCATCGGTAACTTTACTTGAGGCCATATTTTTATTCACCACATGATATGTGTTTTGCTTGGAGTGTCTTGTATGATTTGAGTCATTTCTTATTAGTTTACCACAATCATCCTTGATGTACACACCTTTTGGAAAGACACCCATGAATCGGAAATTATTAGAATACTCTTTGTGCTTCACTTTTATCTTTTGAGCTAGATAATTTTGCTCTAGTGCTTCACTTATATATTTTTAGAGCATGGTGGTGGTTTTTATTTTATAGAAATTATTGATATCTCATGCTTCACTTATATCATTTTGAGAGTCCTTTATAATAGCATGGTAATTTGCTTTGTGAAAGTGCTAGTTATCGACTAGAGGGGGTGAATAGGCGATTTTTATGGAAGTCTTTAAAACACGGGGGCTTTGAAGACAAACATAAAAAATGAACCTATTGATATGCAGCGGAAGGTAGACTACACTAGACAAGCTATAGTCAAGTAAGCAATGAAGCGAAAGCACGAAGACTATCCGCAGCTAGGTAGTATGGATCGGGACAAAAGATAGTATGAAGCCAAACAACAACAGTCTTCACACAATGAAGTCAATCAAATAAAGCAAGGAGGCAATGACTTCATGAAGAGAATCTGAAAGTAAAGAGAGGTAAAGGATAGAACCAGTTTCTTGGTGAGGACAAGAATTTGTTGGACCAGTTCCAGTTGCTGTGACAACTGTACGTCTGGTTAGGGAGGCTGAGATTCAACTCAGAAGACTGCATCTTCACCTTATTCCCCTTGAGATAAGGACACACAGTCCTCGCCCAATCACTCTAGTAAGTCTTCAAGGTAGACTTCCAAACCTTCACAGACTTTGTTCACCGGCAATCCACAATGACTCTTGGATGCTCAGAACGCGACGCCTAACCGGCTGGAGGATTCACAGTCCTCAAGTGTAACAAGTCTTCAGATCACGCAGACAGAAAGACATCAGTGATGCCTAACACTCTTTGGCTCTGGGTATTTAGGACTTTGTCCTCGCAAGGATTTCTCTCTCAAATGCTTCAGAGGTGGGTTGCTCTCAAACGACAAAAGCCATGCACTAACTCTGAGCATCCACAAATTTATGGTGTAGGGGGTGGGCTATTTATAGCCAGGAGGCAACCCGACCTGATTTGTCTGAAATGACCCTGAGTCACTAAGGAACTGACACGTGTCCAACGATCAGATTTCAAACACACACGGCAGTTTGACTTGGGCTACAAGTAAAGCTGACTCATCCAGCTCTGGATAAGATTTGCTCTCATTGTCTTCACTTGAAGACATAGGATTTGGTTGAGCATCACTCTAGTCATTCTGACTTTGTTCACTTGGACCCCACTTAAAAGTGCGGTGGTTCCATTGACTCAACAAAGAAGAAAAGGAAACTATGAAACAACTATGTCTTCGTACTCCATAGTCTTCATACAATGTCTTCTCATGTCATAGTCTTCGTTGTGAATATCTTCACAAACCACCATTGTATTCAATGTCTTCACACATTTTTGGGGGTCATCTCTGGTAGGTAAACCGAATCAGTGAGGGACTACTACCTGTGTTATCCTGCAATTCTCACAAACACATTAGTCCCTCAACCAAGTTTGTCGTCAATACTCCAAAACCAACTAGGGGTGGCACTAGATGCACTTACAATCTCCCCCTTTTTGGTGATTTATGACAAACTGGTTGAAGTTTTCAACGGGGATAAAAGTATGTGAAAGTTTATGGATTTAAGACATTGTCTTCATAAGTAGAAAAAATGATCCCCTTTAAGATGTGCATATACGTAGTTTTCTTTTGAATGCAAATGCACATGGCAGGTTTTACTTTGTGGAGATTCTTTTCAACTTATGAAGACAATTCATCATGCATATAAAGATGTAGCAAAGATAATGACATGCATAATGAAAAATGGACATCTGCGGAATGACTTCATGCGGAATTTATCATCGCATCACAGAGTAGCAGGAAACAAAGCAGACGACCATCAAGTTTAAGTGTTATAACCCAAAGAACCAAATGTATCAAAAACAAGAGTTGTAACCACTTGGCAAAAAAATATAGCAACCACCCATATGGACCCGCTTGAAGACTATCAACTCATATGCTTCTCTCCCTTTTGTCAGTAATGACCAAAAAGGATTGAAGACATAGAGCATCTACTCCTTCCCATCAGGAGTAGATGAAGGTGCAGGGTCGACGTTGGTGTGTGGTGGCACAGAGGGGCCTGGTGCAGTGTCGAGACACGGCGAAGCCATCATTGGTGAAGTGGCATCGTCTTCTTCATCGACGACTATCGCAACAACAGTTGCAGTCAAAGATGAATACTCAGAATCTTCAATGGGAGGAGTCCGACACCAGCTTGCGTTCTGTGGAGGCTTGGAATCAAATTTGAAGCCCTCCATGAAGCTGTCTTCGCGAAGATCGTCTTCGGAGCATAGCAGTGTGAGACTCTTCCAAGACCGCCGACAGGCTTCATGGGCAAAAAATGAGTTCTTGGTGGCAAGATTGCGAATGTGATTGACATCCAGCAAGATGCTCTGCATCTAACGCTGTAGCCATTCATGGTGTTTATCCTGTTTCTGATGTAAGGACACAATAAGCTCTCGGTCATTGAGTATACGAGATTGGTTCCGAGGCCTTTGAGCAAAGGTGCTTTCAGTGGCTTCAATTTGAGCACGACGAGGTGCACGCATATTTCCAGCCAGAGGATAGACACGAGTAGCAGCAAGGACTCCCTCAATTGGTTGCGTGAAGCTCTGGCGATCAACGCTATGAAGATAAAGTGGCTCGTTGGAAGGCTCAAGGTAGATGGCTTCGACAGACATATCAACCTCAGGCAAGAAGACAAGATGGTAGCACGCTGATGGCTGATAGTCGACAGATGAATGAAGTTTGATCAGGCGCATCACCCATGGATCATAAAACTTCAAGCCAAATAGATCAATTGCAGATGCAGCAAGTTGCCTGATGAAGAAGTCGTGAGCATTGAAGCAAATGCCATTGAGAATATAGAACACCAAAGTCTTCATGGTGCCTTCAAGTTTGGCTGCAGGTGAATGTCCCTTTACTGGCCATAGAGTTTGCCTCACAATGTGATAAATTGTACGGGGCAGATACTCGAGGTCCTCGACAAAGTATTCCTTGGGATTATCTGCATCTTGGGGCAATGGCTTCATCATGCTGAGCATCTGACTCATGTTTGGCTTAGGTTTCCAAAATATACTCTCCAGAGCATTCCTGTGTAGCTGACAACCAGGTTCATAGAACTCGCCTGGAGTGGTTAGGGAAGTAAGCCCGATAATATCTTGAGCTTTGGCTTCATGATTCACAACGCCTGTCATCCACTCAAGGACCCAAGTCTTCGGATCCCTGTTGTAGCCACGAATGTGAAGAGTGGCATAGAACTGCAGCAGAAGCTCTTTGTTCCAATGCTCTTCGTTAGTGACGAATTGCAGAAGGCCAACATCTCTGAAACAGTCTGGAGCTTCTTCCAAGCAGGGCAGTCCAGCAATGGCTTCACAATTCAGACGCATGTGAGGAAAGATTCGCCCTTGATTGTACAATACACATCAATAATAACTGCGCTGATGATAGCTCCAGAAGCGATCGGATGGGATCTTTGGCTTCGAGTAAGGGTTCTTGGCACTGTTAAAGAATGTGTTGTGTGCCCTGAAGCTATTTACACTAAACGAGCCTGGCGATGTTGCAGCACTGGGAAACCTTGGCAGTCTGGGCTTTGGCTTCTGGACCTGAGGCCTGTGCTCCACATGGTATTCATATTGTGGTCCGGGAGCAGTGAGAGGGACCAGAACAGGCCATCGAACAGTGACAAGTTGGCCGCGATCAAATGCCTGTTCAATACTGTGAGGCCTTGGGAGTGGAACAGTAGCTTTGGCATTGATTGTGGCTTCAGGTAGCACACAAGCTTCAGGAGCAACATTAGCTTCAGGCTCCACAGTGTCTTCAGCCATGACAACGTCATTGGCTTCAACAGTGTTGTTTGTGGCCGCCTCAATGTTTTCAACCTCCGCTTCAGTAGAAGGAGGGTCGGGCATAGACATGTTCTCCTCGAGAACAACTTCTTGAGTGACAGGGGGTGTGGCAACTCTCTCTTTTTCTTCCCGTGGTTCTTGATTGTCATCGGCTGATGCGGCCGGAATGTCTTTAGCAGTTTTTGCTTCGAACTCAGAGACATTCGCAGTAGGAGTGGCTTCAAGAAACACTTCACGTGCGACTAAGATTTGTTGCACTCCTCCTTCTGGAATGCTCGACATGGTGACCTGAGTCCTAGGCCCTTTGCGAAGCCTGAGGAATGCGGGCGACGCCTGTGGGGATGGAGTGGTCTGCACCATGTACTCGTCGTCAAGCACCGGAGTGGTGACTTGAGGGGTTAGAGTTCTGGGAGTTTCATCTTGAATGGGGGTGTCTTTTTGGGGGTGATCAGCCCATGAATCATCCTGAGTGATTGGCGTCAAAGGATGACCAATGCTGATGAGTTCGCTGTTCGTGAGAACAGGCGATGATACCGGTTGGTGCTCGATTTGAGGAAGGACTTCATCATCTGCTACATTGTCTTCATGGCCAATGTCTTCAACTGTGGTGGGGTCACCAACTGGTACTTCTTCATCTTCAGGAGACTCTGTGGTAGCAGGCTCGTGAATCACGAGACGACGCTCTTGGCTTGTGGAGGCAGGACGGGCAACAGAAATTGGCTCGACCACAAGAGGCTCAGAGGCCGCAGCGCGCTCTTTCTTTGAATAGTTTTTCAGTTTCTTCTGTGACGGAGCATCATCAGAATCATGCTTATGCTTGCGCTTCCTGGCATCAGCTTCAGCTGCCCTTGTCTTCTTGAGTTTTGAAGCTGTTGTGGGGACCTTAGGCTTCGAGCCTGTCATGCTGGCAGGGAAGACAATGCGAGGTTCTTCCTGCCTTGGTGTTTCAGTTCGGACCGCAGCAGACTTCTTCTTCTATTTGGCAAACATTCTGGGGTCGATACCAGGGCGCCCCAGTGCCTTACGCTTCTCTGCCTCATTGTGTTCTTGAACACATTTCTCTGTGAAGTATTTCATCCGCCCTCTTGAACCTTTTGCTTCTTCACGTTTCTTGTGAAACTGTTCCTTGAGTTCATGAAACATCTTCTTGAAGCTTTGAACATCAGCCATGCTGAGTTTTTCCATGTGCTTCTTGAATTGTGCCTTCTCAAAATCAATTTTTTTCTTCAGCTCGACAATCTTCTGAACCAAGGCCAACTCATTAGCAATGGCTCCGTGGAAGGTGACACTGATGTCAACTGGCAGTTGAAGATCATCAATGCTGAGACTCGGGTCAGAAAACCATTCGTTGATGAAGTGGTTCATAATATCCACATCAAAGAGGGCAGATCGTTGAAGATCTCTGCCTCTTGCTTGCTCTTGATCAGCAGCTCAAGGACATCATCACCAAGATCTTCGTCGCTTGACAGATTAATGGTTTCGTCTTTGTTCCATAGAACAGCAGCTGGAGTGAGTTCAAGCCCATAAATTTTCTTGGGGTTCTTGGTTTTCTTTGTCTTCTCGGCCTTCTTGGAGACACGAGACAGATCTTCAGAATGCCAACTTGGTTCAGGAGGTGCAGTGGCCAATGGCTTCATGCGTGAAGCTTTGAGTGCAGCAGAGGGCTTCGAAGCTTTTGACTTCTTTGGCTTCTGCGATTTAGGTGGAGCTGGCGCTTCATCAGAATCTGCGTCATTAGTTGTGTGATCCACCGTAGCCCCCTGTACAACAATATGAGTGATGAGGCCTTCAAGGTTGTAGAAGGGGCCAATTTCATTGGGATTGGTATTGCGGGTACCATCAGCCCTTGGAGCAGGTGGACCAGGGTTGAAATTGAGTCCAAGGTCCTTCTTGTTCTTCTTTGCTAACTCTTTTGCAAACTTATAGTTGCGCTTGAAGAGATTGTCGTCACAACACCACAACAAAGATGATGGGTCGACGTTTTCGGGCTGTGGCCCTTGGAGCATGCACGGATAGAAACCTTGAGCAAATGGCTTTGGGCTTGGACTTGGGCTGCATACTTCTGTATGGAATATCTCCCAGGGGCCCTTGATGGCATTCTTTTTAGCATATTCAGCAGTCACAAATCTGTACATGAACCATTGCTCTGCCCAATATCTTCGAATCCATTGGATTCGGGTCTTGCGCTCGCCATAGGTTTCTTCAGGATCTGTCTTGTATTGCTCAGGCAGATCCTTGGCTGTATCTCCACGGCACTGCCTGCCACCCTTCCTTACAGACTTGTCTGTGGCCATTGGATTCAGACTGAACGGCTTCAAGACTGTAACTGGCTTCCTCTTGCTGGTCAAACAGGACCTGGCTTCGGGAGAGTTGATGTGACGCTGCAAAAACTCTGCAAATGAATACAGACTATGAGAACCCAGGGATTCTCCCACGGACATGTACCTGTGACAGCATTAAGGTGCGAGGGAAGGGGAAGAGGTCATATGCATTCTCTGAAGATTTTGAAGATAAATCAGTTTGAAGACATTGACCTCATAGTGCGAAGACATTCACTTATTTGAAGAGAGTCGGTTCTAGATTTGTACGAATCCATGAGGAATCTAACTAGTTGTGAAGCATAAGTGAATATAGTTGGCATGATATGAGATGAAGACATGGACCGATCCATATATGAAAGTGAATAAACTACTTTTGGATGAAGTGAATGGATTTGACGGGTCAAAAAGGCAGTAAAAAGAAGTTTTAATTACTGCTTGACGAACTGCTAGACAAGATGGAGAGAGAGGCCGAGCAGTTCAATCTCTCGTGCCCTAACTTAGCAACGGAAGACACCTACGGCGGCGGCGGAGAGGACGAGGTCTGCGGCCGGCGTGATGACGGCGTGGAAGATGTCGCGGCAGCTAAGCGCTTCGTCTCCGGTGTCGATGCAAGCTAGCGGAGGCGCTAGGGTTTTGGTACGAGGAGAAGAGGTGGAAGAAGAGATAATGACCGCGGTGAGGTGTGTATTTATAAGGACAGAGATGACACAATGTTATTACGCAGGTGCCCCTGGTGGTTCACATCTGAAGGACACATGGCATGCATGCAACTCATTGAAAAAATTTCCATGTTCCAACGCACGCCAGGATTGTCGGGTGGTCGTTCCGGCTTCTCCGGTATTTAGGCAAAAAGGATATGGCATTAAAACAGATTTAAACGTTTGTGTCTTTGTCTTCAGCTGACAAGGACTCAGAGAGGACAAATGACAGGTTTCAATAGAATGCACATGATTTGGATAGATAGACACTGAGGTAGAAGCATAGAGGGGGTTAGGGTCTGATCACATTCACTTAGATTAAAAGATTCAAGCAAGAAGACATAGCTATAAGTGAATGTTGTAGAGGACAGAACACAAATATATGTATATATCAGTATGAGACTAAATCAACATTGTGAGGGTAAACTCGAAAACAAATCAACGTTGAAGATAAACCAAATGCAAAGACTATGCAATTGTGACGCTAATAAAAACACTTCAAATAAGAATTTGGTGGTGGCGTTACCCACCGTATAGGAAGTATTAGGCCCAAACACGGTGCACAATTACCGTGGCACTCTGAAGTAAAATTCCACATTAATGTATTCACACTTAGAGTGTATGCCTTCATTGATTGAAGATATACGTTACTTCGTATGTTGCACATCTAAGTCATCAACATGCATAAGCGTTAGGATGTGTGTCCAATCACAGGACATTTGAGGATTCTAGGATATTTAGCTCACACCGCAACTTGCAAAACCTTTTCTCATCCAAGGGCATTGTGAAGATATCTGCCAATTGCTCTTCCGTGTTGACGTGAATGATATCAATATCTTCCTTCATGACATGATCTCTGAGAAAGTGATGATGGATCTGTATGTGTTTTTGTCTTCGAATGCTGAACTGGGTTGTTGGCAATCTTGATGGCGCTTTCGTTCTTGCAGTAGAGTGGCACTTGCTTTAGATGGATGCCATAGTCCTTGAGAGTTTGCTTCACCCATAGAAGCTGAGCACAGCAAGATCCAGCAGCAATGCATTCAGATTCAGCAGTGGAGAGAGACACATAGTTCTACTTCTTTGAAGACCAACAGACAAGATATCGTCCAAGAAAGTGACATGTGCCTGATGTAGACTTGCAATCAACCTTGTCACCAGCATAATCAGCATCTGAGAATCCAACTAAATCAAACTTTGAGCCCTTTGGATACAATAATCCTAGTGTTGGGATGTAAGCCAAATATCAAAGAATTCGCTTCACAGCTAGGTGATGCGACTCCTTTGGTGCCGCATGGAATCAGGCACACATGCAAACGCTAAGCATTATATCTGTCCTAGATGCACACAAGTAGAGTAAAGAACCAATCATGGAGCGGTATACCTTTTGATCGAACTCTTTACCATTGTCAAAGGGACCCAGATGACTTTTGGTTGGCATTTGCGTCGTGTATCCTTTGCAGTCTTGCATTCCAAACTTCTTCAGGTAATCTTTGAGGTATTTCTCTTGAGATATGAACATGTTGTTGCTCTACTGATGGATTTGAAGACCAAGGAAGAACTTCAGCTCACCCATCATGGACATCTGATATTGCTCTTGCATCATGTGCCCAAACTCATCACTGTATCTTTTGTCAATGTAACCGAAGATAATGTCATCCACATAGATCTAGCACACAAATAGTTCTCCATCGTATGTCTTCATAAAGAGAGTGGGATCCAGGGAACCAGGTTTGAAGCCTTTGCCCTTCAGGAAGTCTTTGAGTGTGCCATACCAAGCACAAACAGCTTGTTTGAGGCCATACAGTGCCTCGTTGAGCTTGTATACCATTCATGATGTTTTGGATCTTCAAAGCCAGGTGGTTGTGCACCATACACTTCTTCTTCAATCTTTCCAATGAGAAAGGCACTCTTCACATCCATTTGGTACAGGAGGATATTGTGATGGTTGGCATAGGCTAGCACTATGTGAATGGCTTCAAGCCTAGCCACCGGAGCAAATGTTTCAACGAATTCAATCCCTTCAACTTGAGTGTATACTTGAGCAATGAGACGAGCCTTGTTTCTGACAACTTGACCATGCTCATCTTGTTTGTTGCGATAGATCCATTTTGTGCCTATGATATTGTGCTTGCGAGGATCAGGACGCTTGACCAGTTCCCATACATTGTTTAGCTCGAACTGCTGTAGCTCTTCTTGCATAGCTTGAATCAATTCAGGTTCCATGAAGACTTCAGCAACTTTCTTGGGTTCAGATATAGAGACAAATGCAAAGTGCCCAAAAAAATTTGCTCGATGTGTTGCTCTTGAACGAGTGAGTGGACTAGGTGCATTGATGCTATCAATTATCTTCTCAATCTATACTTCATTTTCAACACGAGGATGGACTGGATGAAGATTTTGCCCTTGCTGATCATTGTCTTCGTCTTCAGCATTGGCTTCAGGCTAAGCAGTGTCTTCAAGTTGACTTGGCACAAAAATGATAAGTTCTTCTTCATCCTGTGCCTCTGAAGGTATGATTTCTCCAGTACCCATAAGCTTGATGGATTCACATGGAGAGACTTCATCTAGCATACTTGGCAGGTGCTCTCTTTGAGAGCCGTTAGTTTCATCGAACCGCACATACACAGTTTCAACCACTTTATAGTGAAACAGGTTGAAGACTCTGTAGGAGTGTGAATCCTTTCTGTAACCAAGCATAAAACCTTCATGTGCTTTCGGTGCAAATTTTGAAGTGTGATGCGGATCCTTAGTCCAGCACCTAGCACCAAATAGTCTGAAGTAGCTTACCTTTGGCTTCTTACCAGTTAGTAGCTCATATGATGTCTTCTTTAGAAGCTTGTGAAGATAAACACGGTTGATGATGTGGCATGCAGTATCAATAGCTTCAGGCCAGAACTTCTTTGGAGTCTTGTATTCATCAAGCATTGTCCGAGCCATCTCAATGAGTGTTCTGTTCTTGTGATCCACGATGCCATTCTGCTGAGGTGTGTATGGAGCTGAGAACTCATGAGTGATGCCCAATGTATCAAGATAAGTTTCGAGGCATGTGTTCTTGAACTCTGTTCCATTGTCACTTCTGATGTGCTTGATCTTGATGCCATAGTTCGTCATGGCACGATTGGCAAATCATCTAAAGACACCCTGCACTTCAGTCTTGTCGAGAATTATATGCACCCAAGTATATCTTGAGTAATCGTCAACAATGACGAAGCCATATAGGCAAGCAGTGGTAGTGAGAGTAGAGTAGTGAGTAGGGCCAAATAAGTCCATGTGAAGCAACTCGCATGCAGTATCAATAGCTTCAAGCCATAACTTCTTTGGAGTCTTGTATTCATCAAGCATTGTCCGAGTCATCTCAATGAGTGTTCTGTTCTGGCGCTCCACGATGCCATTCTGCTAAGGTGTGTATGGAGCTGAGAACTCATGAGTGATGCCCAATGTATCAGGATAAGTTTCGAGGCCTGTGTTCTATAACCCTGTTCCATTGTCACTTCTGATGTGCTTGATCTTGATTCCATAGTTCGTCATGGCACGATTGGCAAATCATCTAAAGACATCCTGCACTTCAGTCTTGTAGAGAATTATATGCACCCAAGTATATCTTGAGTAATCATCAACAATGACGAAGCCATATAGGCAAGAAGTGGTAGTGAGAGTATAGTGGTGAGTAGGGCCAAATAAGTCCATGTGAAGCAGCTCGAAGGGTTGAGAAGTCGTCATTATCGTCTTTGATGGATGTTTGGCCCTTGTCATCTTTCCAGCTTCGCAGGCACCACACAGATGATCCTTCTTGAACTTGACGCCCTCGATACCTACGACGTCTTTCTTCTTCGCGAGAGTGTATAAGTTCCTCATGCCAGCATGCCCTAGCCTCCGATGCTAGAGCCAGCACTCTGAAGCTTTTGCTAGAAGACACACGGCCAATTGTGGTCCTGCTGAGAAATCAACCACGTACAGATCATCTTTTTGGTACCCTTCAAAGACTAGAGATTTGTCAGATTCCATAAGCACAAGGCAACGATATTTTCCAAATATTACTACCATATTCAGATCACAAAGCATTTAGACAGACATTAAGTTGAAACAAAGGGATTCAACAAGCATCACTTTATCCATGTACTGATCCTTTGAGATTGCAACTCTACCTACACCCAATACCTTTCTTTTACCAGTGTCAGCAAATGTGATGTGACTCTTGTCAGATGGACGTAAGGTTGAGTCCATGAGAAGACTTCGATCACCAGTCATGTGGTTAGTGCATCCACAGTCCATAATCCATTCAAAAGCCTTTGGTATCACACCCTACAGTGTAGTTAGGGGGATAGGCTTCTGTCGGATCATGGTTCCGGCAAAACCCTCAAAGTTCGAACACTTGGGTGCGCGCGAATATCTCCCCCCTACCGATCCACGTCCTAACTTAGCTAAGGTCTTACGAACTAACTCGACGAACTCGCAACACAAAGGACACAAGATTTATACTGGTTCGGGCCACTGTTGTGGTGTAATACCCTACTCCAGTGTGGTGGTGGATTGCCTCTCGGGCTGAGGATGAACAGTACAAGGGGAAGAACAGCCTCCTGAGGAGAGGTGTTCTTGTGCTTGGTGGATGTGATTGTGGGGATGAACTAGTTCTAGTCTAAGATGAGGTCGCCCTCTAGCTATGGTGGTGGCTAGTCCTATTTATAGTGGCCTTGGTCCTCTTCCCAAATATTGAGCGGGAAGGGATCCCATAATGGCCAATTTGAAGGGGGGCAACTAGTACAAGCTATCCTGACAAAAGCAGTCTTCGCGTGCCAAAGGCTCTGGTGCTGATGCCATCTTGGGCTCCATGGTGACCTCCGTCTTGCCGTTCTTCTGGTCTTGGTCTCGTTGCACCAATATGGAAACCTTTGCTTGATGCCTCGGTACTCCGCGCCTGCGCCTGCTCCCTTAGCACCGAAGAGGAAACAGGGACACTGTGCGCGCTGGCGCCCGCCTGGCCTTGGTCATCATGGCTCATGTCACTGGAACCTCTCGAGGTTTGCCTGTCCTTGAACTCTCTGCCCCTCGTGAGCCAGCCTAATGAGGCCGCTCCTGAGAAGGTCTTGTGTTGTCCGCCTCGCGAGGCTTGGCCCCTCGCGAGGGTCTTGAGTCTTTGCTGGTGAAGATGGGCCGTACAGGCTCGCTCGCAGAGCCACGCCATGGGCTGTAGGCAGGCAAGTCTGGGGACCCCCGTTCCTAGAACGCCGACAATAGCCCCCGGGCCCAAGGCGCGCTCGGGATTGGCTTCGAGGTGAAGCCAAAGGCCAAGTGCGGAGCGCCGTGGGCCCCAATATCCTGTGACCTTGGTCGACGCGTGGCGGTTGATTGGACGCGGGCGCCTCCGCTTCCCCACGCTGCGTTGATACCCGCTTGGCTAGACGGCCACGACGGTCTACACGGTTATTCTTCCATCGCCTACGTCATTCACCTCCAATTCCTCTGCTTCCCCCCGGACTCCGCTCCTCTTTCCAATCTGATCTTAGCTCTGCTCACTCCATCACCATGGCCCCGACGCAAAAAGATAAGGGGGAGAAGCCCCTGTCTTCGGCTAGTGCGCCCCCGGCCGCCGAGCCCGCAGTTGGCCGTCCGCTGGTGCTCAACGATGAGGCTATGGGCAAGGTGCGTCCCATGCTCGCCTCCAGCTTCAACGAGTGTGGAAAAATGGTGTCTTGGCCTGCATCTCGCGCTTGCATTGACCGGGCGGCAACTGAGGTCCCCTTCTTCATTGGCGCCCTTTGGGCCGGCTTGGTCCCTCCTTTCTCCGCCTTCTTCAATGATGTGCTTCCACATTATCAGATCCACATGTTGCACCTTGATCCTCTATCAGTGACCCTCCTCACCATCTTCGCCTTTGTATGCGAGGCCATGGTAGGCATTGTTCCTTCTGTGGCCCTTTTCCGCCACTTCTTCTTGCTGCATTTGATTGACCCCCGCCAGAGCTCAGGGTGCCTGAGCTTTCAGGTCGGCGACGACCGGCGACGGGATCGACTTCGAACTTCCACCACCCACGAGCGAGCTACAGGCACGGTGGGTGTTTGTTGATGCCGAGTGCTCAGCCCCCTTCTCTCATCTTCGTCAGGGCCCGCCATTCCTAACTCCAGTTGGTGCCACCGGAGGCTCGTCGATCCGCGCCTTGTCCCCGTCTAGCTCAGGTCGAGGTGGTTCAAAGACCTTGGCGTGACTGCGCCTATGGTGTTGATGGAGTTCGTCCGACGCCGAATCGCTCCGCTTCAGCGCCACTCCCGATCGATGTGGGCCTTGCTCAGCAGCCAGGACCACATGAGGCTTCAGAAGTCTGGGATCCCCCTTGAGGTGCAGCGAACGATGCTTGAGGTCCTAACCGATGTGGGCCTTGCTCAGAAGTCTGGGATCCCCCTTGACGACTTGCCGAGGAGTTGCCTTTTGTACCGCTGCGTGAACAAGATGACATTCATGGAGCGGATGCCCTCCTTCGACGAGTGAGGGCTGCGCCCAATTGGCCTCATGGGGCCTCGTGAGAGCCCCATCGTCGTGGTCCCTCTCCTTGACGCTGGCGTCGAGCTCGCCCCAAGTGTGGATGCAGGGGGCGAGCACCGCTGGGGGCCAATAGTGTAGGAGCCGAGATGCTGATGCCACCCAGGTCCTCCGAGGCGTCGGCCTCGGGGACTCGTGACCCTTGCCCTGGGGCGGCGGTTGAAGGGGCGATGCAACTCGCGTCTACCGAGGCCGGGGCTCCTGAGGCCTCGGCAAGTCACTGTGAGGCAGAGCCGGATAGCTGCCCTCAGCTTGGCGCTTCTGAGGCTGCCCCAGCGAGCACTTCTCCAGCTATGCCTCATGTCAGCCACCATGTACATCGCTTCCCCGGCTTTGCGTGGACTTCAAAGAACTCCGCAAGAGGAAGGGGTCCCCGAGCTGCGGCAGCGGCACCTTTGGGCCGTTAAAACGGAGGAAGTACATCACCGTTGATGAGGAAGTACGTCATCTTGGTGATCTTATACGTGTTGCTTTCCTTCTTGAAGATTGTCTCCTCAGGACCCCTTCTGCCAAGGCCATGAAATCTCCTGAGAAGCAGCTTCCTCTCGCCGCGCTTCCCCTGCAAAACTCGAGCGCCGCAAGCTCGTGCGCTGCCCACGGCGTGGGGTCAACCGTGGGAGTCGGCTCGTCGTCAAGGTGTCTTGAGCTCTTGCCTTCGTCGTACCTTCTTCGCGGCCTTGCTTGGAGCAGAGAGAGCATACCAAGGGCTCCTCCCCTGGTCATGGCCGGCGACGGGTTGGCCTCGATACTTGGGTCCTCTTCTAGCAGCTGGCCTTCACTCGTTCGGGCCCCTTGCAAGGCCCGACCAGCAAATGGGCGGGCACCAGCCCCCTGCTGGAACGGGGTGAGTTGCTTCTGGCACCATCCGTGGTCCCCGTGGAGGGGGACGGAGTCAGCAGCATGCTTGAGTCAGCGCGAGAAGGGAGCGTCGTCCGCTGCGAGCTCTTTCGGGAGGCAATGTGCGCGATGAACCGGCTTGGTGAGGAACTCGAGGATGTGGACGCGCGCCTCGTGGCCGAGGGCCTTCGGCTGGTGGAGGAGCAGCGTAAGCTAAAGGCGGCCATCAACCTCGGGCGCCACCGGCTCGAGCTTGATAATGCGAAGGCCAAGGCATCCCTCGCGACCTCGCATGAAGCCTGCTCCTGAGACTTGGAAGAAGCTCAGGAAGCTGACCGCCGCTGCGAGGCCGTGGAGGAACGCTCGCGGGAGCTCCATGCTTGGAACGCCTCCTTGGAGCAGCAGGTGGAGGCGCGTAAATCCATCATGGCGTCAATGAGAGGGACGCCCGTCGAAGAGGAAGAGGTCCGGAGGTGCGAGGAAGCGTTGGCGCTGGAAGCCGTGGAGCACAGCCTCGAACTTGAGCGGCTGGAGACGAGGGAGCGTCAAGTTGCCCAAGCGGAGGATGCCATTGGCGCGCACGAGGCTAGGGCCTAGGAGGAGGTCGATCGTTGGTTGGCCGAGGCTCGCGCGGGTTTTGAGGATAAGTTCGACCTGAAGTTGAAGCTCGTAGAGGCTGATGCTGTAGGTAGGACCACTGCCCTCAAGTCTAGGTTGGTCGAGGTGGAGCGGCGCGAGGAGGCCGCCGCAGCAGCCCTGGCCTCAGCACAGGCTGAGCTGGCCTCCGCCCGCGCTGAGCTGATCCCTCTTCGGTGGCGGGTTTCCGACGCCGAGTCCGTTGCGGAGCAGAATAGGGAAGAAGTCCTTCAGCGGCGGACGTTGGAGCGCGTGCACGCTCCCATGCTCCAGGACCTCAGGAACAGGGCCGACTCCGCCCTTTGCCATATCTGTGATGAGAATGCTCCTCATCCCCATGCTGACGACTACGCCAGCCACCTCCACTTCTTTGCAGACGTGGTGACGTGCCTGCAGAACCGTTCCAAGAGGGCTCGCCAGCTTGTTGAAGAGAGGAGTCGTAGCCTGCTCGGGCCTGCCTTCTCCCGCGTCTTCAGCCTTCTCCAGAATGCCGACCCCAACTTCGATTTCGACGCCGCCATTGCCCCCGTACCTAAAGCCATTCGGGGTGAACTAGCGTGGTGGGTTGAAGACAACGTGGATGCGCTGGTCAGGGCCTCCACTTCTGACGACGATGGGGTGGTTCTCGGTGTCAAAACCGGCGAATCTCGGGTAGGGGGTCCCGAACTGTGCGTCTAGGCGGATGGTAACAGGAGGCAGGGGACACGATGTTTTACCCAGGTTCGGGCCCTCTCGATGGAGGTAAAACCCTACGTCCTGCTTGATTAATATTGATGATATGGCTAGTACAAGAGTAGATCTACCACGAGATCAAGGAGGCTAAACCCTAGAAGCTAGCCTATGGTATGATTGTTGTTCGTCCTACGGACTAAAACTCTCTGGTTTATATAGACACCGGAGAGGGCTAGGGTTACACAGAGTCGGTTACAATGGTAGGAGATCTACATATCCATATCGCCAAGCTTGCCTTCCACGCCAAGGAAAGTCCATTCCGGACACGGGACGAAGTCTTCAATCTTGTATCTTCATAGTCCAGGAGTCCGGCCGAAGGTATAGTCCGGCTATCCGGACACCCCCTAATCCAGGACTCCCTCAGTAGCCCCTGAACCAGGCTTCAATGACGACGAGTCCGGCGCACAGATTGTCTTCGGCATTGCAAGGCGGGTTCCTCCTCCAAGTACTTCATAGGAGATTTTGAACACAAAGGTAGTGTCCGGCTCTGCAAAATAAGTTTCCACATATTGCCATAGATAGAATAATATTTACACAAATCTAATCTGCTGATGTATTCCGCAGCGTGACATCACACCACGGCCAAGTCTTTATTTGAATCATTTTACTGCCCCACCTCAGCGCGTTTAGCGAGGCGGTTTCCTTGGCACGTCTTGTCAAAGGAGAGATCGTGTCCCCTTATTCCGGGATTCTCATCAATACGGGCATGGGTAACCCAGTTGTACCCGTTGGTATGTTTTCTAGATCAAAGGCGAGTCCCAAACGGTCACAGGGAGGGCCCTTGGTATTCAACATCTTATAAAGATACCAAGGCCTTACTCCTTTCTTTCAATCTCAAACGAGTTCGCCCTTCGCCTCGAGTTCCAACACCCAAGGCTCCAGATTTCAGGCGCTTCGGAGCTTCGACAATGTCCGGTTCCGACCTTCGAGGCCAATGGATGCCCTCCTCCGTCACGGAGGAGGACGTGCTGTGGTTGAGAGAGGCCAGGTTCTTGACCGGCGAAATCTGGCATAGGCCGCCTGCTCAAGGGCAGGTCATTCCCACTCCCAAGCCTGGTGAGAGTGTGGTGTTCATGTCTCACTTCCTTCGGGGGCTAGGCTTCCCGACGGATCCCTTCGTGAGGGGGCTCATGTTTTATTATGGGCTGGAATTTCATGACTTAGCTCCGGAGTCCATCCTCCATATCTCCTCATTCATCATCGTGTGTGAAGCCTTCCTCCGTATTACTCCTCACTTCGGACAATGGCTCAAGACCTTCAAAGTAGAGCCGAAGATGATCGAGGGACGGCACGCGGAGTGCGGAGGTGCTTTTATAAGCAAGAATGCTGGTGCTCCATGGCCCGAGGGCTCTTTTCAAGAGGAGACCAGCTTATGGCAACAAGAGTGGTTTTATATTACCGCTCCCAGGAACACCAAGTGGGTGGCACCACCTGCCTTTCGCTCGGCCCCCCCACCATAGCTAGCATCATGGGTCAATAAAGGACTGGACTGGGTGCCGTCCAAGGACGTGCCCTTGTTGCAGGGCCGCATTCGAGATCTCCTAGAAAGAGATATCAGTCTGGTCGTGGTGACACAGGTTATGCTGATTCGCCGAGCTCTGCCCTGCAAACGTCGCCCCCTCCTCCTGTGCGAGTTCAATCCGGAGGGACCACGAGCTCTCCAACATTTTATGGGCGCGACGCCCATGGAGATGTACAAATTGTTCTTCGGCTCACAAGCAATGTGTCCGGACTTGACCGAGGACGCAGGTCTGAGCTGCAACCGCCCGGATACTCAAGTAAGTAGCCCTGTGCCCGGACTCGCAATCCGCATATTTATCATAAAATTGCCCTTAAAAGAGCTGTCCTTTAAACAGGAGTGGATAGCGAAAGCAAAGCTAATCAGATGTCCGGCCCCCCTCCCCGAGACCACGCTGGGTCCCGTGCTAGTCAGGATGTTGGAGGTTGTGCCTTCGGAGGAAAGCGAGGGAGGGGACAAGGAAGCTATGGCCTCCTCGAAGGAGGCTATTTGGAAGGGAGGAATCAAAAATTCCTCTCCTCAGGGGAAGAAGAGGACCGCCTCTGAAGAACCGGAGACCATGGCCTCAAAGCGGGGGAAGAAATCTTCGCTAGAGGGTCCTGTGCTGGGGGATACTTCAGCCGAATTATGCCCTCTAGGGGATCAGCCCTCCACCGAGCCGTAAGTAGAGAGGAGTTTTCTTTTTAAGAAATGAGAGAAATCCTTGCTTTATATCTGAGAAAAGTAATCGAAAATTTACCTTGTAGCTCGGACCTTAGCCCTTCTCAGCAGAGCTCGTCTTCGGGGGATCTTCTTCCGGAGATGATGGAGAGCGGAACGCCTCCCCCTGCCGTACCGGCTTGCGAGGCGGGCAACCCTGAGGTATCGTCGCGGAGGGTTTCTCCGAATCCGGCAGGGCCGGAAGGTAGTCATATGGCCCCCCAAAGCCCTCCGCGTCCAGCCTTCGAAAAGGGCCATCGGACGAGTCCGGCACCGTCTGGTGCGCGGTCGGAGGAGCTGAAGGATCTGCTAGGGTGAGCATCTATCTCAGAGGAGCACCGTGCATTGATGGGTACGGTGATTGAGAGGATTTCATCCGCGGAGAGCGGATTGCACGAGGCCATCAGGATTTTACTGACAGGTTTTGAGGTACGCGAAATAATGTACCCTTTTTGGACAGTTGCGCATAAATAAGATGCGCCCTATGTAGATAGTAGCCCCTGAGACTCTATGCGTTGTCAAAAGTGACGGCGTGCAGAGGATCATAATCCCAGGTCTAATATGCCGCCTTCATACGTAGGTGGTGAAGTGCCCGGTGGCCAGCCGGACTGATGAACTTGCCGAGCTAAAGCAGCAACTTGACATGGCAGATGCCGACATCGCGCTTGTCAACAAGCAGCTTGACGAGGCACAAGGTATGTAATTCCTCCGGCGGCACCTGGTAAGAGGAGCTTTATGCCAGTATCTTACAATGTGTGCGCTTGATGCAGATGGTGCTGCTGCCATGGAGAATCTTTGGGCGGAACTTGCCCGAGCCAAGGAGCAAGCCAGGAAAAGTGATTCGGCTGCTGAAAAGGCAATTGAAGAGATGAAAGCCGAACAGGCTGCTCACTGCCGAAGCAAGAAGGAAATGGCCGAGATGGCCGTGAAGCTGAAGAACACTGCTGACTGTTGCAAGCTTCTTGAAAAAGAAGATCAGGCGAAACAGACGGACCTGAAGAAGGCCGTTGCCGATGCCAAGGATGCTCGCTCTACAATGAGAGCTATGAAGGAGGAGCTGCGTCAGGCCGGAGAGATCGCGGCTGGAAAGCCCTTTATGCTGCAGAGGAAGTTCTGTGATCCTAAACATGCTCCGTTAGACCAGATGTGGAGTACGGCGGACACCTATCTGGATTTAGCAGTGAGTGCCGCAGATGCGGCCGAACACTTCCGAGATCAAGAAGATCACGAAGTGGAAAAGCTCTTCTGGTCACAGTTCCACAATCCAGAGCGTCCACTGTCATTAGCCGATCGTTTGGCTGAATGGGCCGAGCTAAATAGGTTGTCCGGACTCGCCATGAAGTATGTCATGAGTCATCTGTGGCCAGAGAGGCCAGAGCCGAAAATTCATTTCAACTTGGTGCAGCAGTTCCTTGGTGCGGCGCCGCATATCAATGCGATGAAGAGGTCAGCGTGCATAGAGGGTGCGCGGATGGCTCTTGCCCATGTCAAGACATACTGGGCGGAAATTGAGGCCACCACTGTTGCATCCCCAGACTCGGATGGAAGCCGAGTACCTGCCGAGCACTATTTTCAGGAAGTTCTGAAAGGCGCTCGTTTAATAGAGACGTAGTGCTCGAAGGATACTATATTCGAATAGCATATATTATTGTAAAACAATATTTTGATAAATTGTAGAAGCTTTTTATACTTGTGCCTGCAAGTAGTATAATACCTCCTGTGCAGCCGTTTAACATATATGTATATATAATCAGAAAGATGGCAGTCGTCGGCTTCAGCCCCCACGCACATAATGCGGGGGTGTTCGCAGAAGGCGCATTTTCACACTTGATCCAACGTCTTGGTCCTACAAAGGAGGTGATAGCACAACGAACTAGGCAATCGGACTATGATGCTTTATCACTTTCTCTTAGCCATAGGAGTTTGACAGTGAGGCTACTTATATAGCCCCTGGTGGCGCCTGCGCTCGCCCAAACTCGGGGCGCATATGTGCCTGGCCGGGAAACGGCCCTTCGTTAATGCGGAGGAATCCTAAAGATTCTGGTAAGTCATCGAGTGGTTGACCAGTCTCACGCTATATCATGACAGTCAGTTTTTGGCTTTCTCTACTGAGGTGCTCGCCTAGCCGAACCGGGGCACAATCGCAGTAGTTCTCCTGGTGCTGCCTTAGCCCATAGAGCGGAACGTAAGGCAGCAAAACACAGGAGCCGGGCAAACCCAACATTTGACCAAAGACATGATTCGGAGCTGATGCATATAAGGCCAAACTCGCGACGCCGAACACTCCCTAAGGTATTCGGTCTTTCTGAGGGCGGACGGGATAACGCCCTTAGTAATAAGCCCCTAGTGTCCAGGTACGCGCAAAAACTCTGACGTGGCCACATGCCAAAACGCCAGCCTCCTCCTTGGTTATACCAAGAAACCAGGGGATGTGCATAACCAAGAGACAGTAAGAAAGGTTTACGCAGGGTCTTAATCTGAAAAGAATGCTTGGAACGGGTCCCTGCTACACATCTGCGCCGGTGTCTCCGTTGTGCCGTATCCTGGACGGGCGTAGCACGGTGTTCATCTGTAAAAGAGAGGAACTTTGTTGAAGAAAGATCGCGTCGAACATAAGTTATACTAAATAAACAAAGTATAAATCAAAATGGGTAAAATTGAGCTTTATTGTCTCTTGTTTTATATCCGCGGAGCCCCTAGTACAGGGGTATACGGCTATTAAGCCTTTATCAATTGTATGTTTATGTCGGACTCGTCTAGCCGTGTCCGTGGTCTTGACGACCTGTTTAGATGCTTTGGCTGGTGAAGCCGCTTTATTGTGGGGCTGTCAAGGCAGCCGCACTGTTTTCCATGCAGGAGGAACACTCAATGTTTTCCCTTTAATGAGATGATGCCTCATGGACCGGGCATCTTAAGCGTAAGAGATGCATAATGCGGTATTGTGTTAAAGCGGGCGAAAGCTTCGCATCCCAGCAGTGCTTGATAGCTACTTGAGAATGGGGCGATGTGGAAAGTTAGCTGTTCGCGACGGAAGTTATCGGGGGAGCCGAACATAACTTCTAGCTGGAGAGAACCCATGCAACGGGCATCCGGGCCTGGCGTTACCCCTTGAAAGGAGGTTTTGCTATGGCGAATTTTTGTTGGGTCTATCCCCATGTTGCGGATTGTGTCCTGGTATAACAGGTTTAGACCACTGCCGCCGTCCATCAGGACATTTGTAAAGTGGAGCCCGCCGATTATTGGATCTAATACCAAGGTAGTCTAGCCTGCGTTCCAGATACTTCTAGAGTAATCCTGATGGTTGAAGGTGATTGGTTTTAACAACCATAGGCGAGACTCCTTTGGGATATGCCGTATGGCGCGTATCTCTGTTGGTGCCATTCTGTTCGTCACGTGAAGTAAGTTTACTATTTTGACTTCTTGTGGGAAATCCTTTTGTTTCTTGGTGCTCTGCTTGTGGGGTTCGTCATCGTCCTCACTTGGTGTGTCGAGCCCCTTGTGTTCGGCGTTGAGTTTGCCGGATTGCTTGAAAACCCAACAATCTCTGTGGGTATGGTTCGCAGGCTTCCCGGGAGTACTATGTATTTGACATATCTTGTCCAACATTTTGTTTAAGTTGGATAGCTCATCCCTGTTATCCTTGAGGGGCGGCTTTCTCTGATTCTGCCGTGAGCTTTTGAATCCGGCGTTGACCGCCGTGCTTTTTGGGTTGTTTCCCTTATTCCAGCGCTGGTCCTTGCTGCGTTGGGGTTTTCCGTTTCCATCCCTAACTTCGGATGTACTTGGGTCGCTGGTGCTACATCTTGCTAACCAGCTGTCCTCTCCTGCGTAAAAGCGGGTCATGAGGCTTGTTAATGCGACCATTGTTCTTGGCTTTTCTTGGCCGAGGTGTTTGGCGAGCCATTCATCTCGAACGTTATGCTTAAAATCTGCTAGGGCTTCGGCGTCCGGATAGTCGACTATCTGATTCTTTTTAGTAAGAAATTTGTTCCAAAATTTCCAGGCTGACTCTCCGGGCTGCTGAGTTATGTGACTGAGATCGTCTGCATCCAGAGGGCGGACATAGGTCCCCTGAATATTTACCCAGAAAGCATCCTCAAGCTCTTCCCAACTTCCAATGGTGTTTTCGGGAAGGCTTTTGAGCCAATGCCAGGCTGGCCCTTTAAGCTTGAGGGGTCTGTATTTTATGGTGTGGAGGTCAGCTCCTCTGGCCATGTGTATGTGGAGGATATAATCCTCGAT
Organism: Triticum urartu; assembly: GCF_003073215.2. Classification (NCBI taxonomy): domain Eukaryota; kingdom Viridiplantae; phylum Streptophyta; class Magnoliopsida; order Poales; family Poaceae; genus Triticum; species Triticum urartu. The sequence continues at coordinate 426,923,052 of NC_053028.1, read as the reverse complement.
CTAGACCCCAGGGTCTGTTGTTCCGTCGTACGCCTCTATGTTTACGGGCTTGAATCCCGCTGGAAATTCATGGTCCAGCACCTCATCGATGAAACATAGGGGGTGTGCGGCACCCCTGTATTTGGGTGTGCCATGATGTTCGGATATTTGTTGTGTTGCATTGCTTACTAGAGCTTGCTTTCCTGGCCCGTAGATAGATCTGGCTGGGCCATCTTTTTGATGCGGATCCTTTGGTGGATCGCGTGCCGGCTTGTGTGCGGCGCCGCTTGCCGCTCCATGCTGGCCATGCGGTCGTCTATCCGACCGGGTGGCTTTCTTATTTTTTGACTGCGGGGGCTCTGAGGCCTCCTCGTCAAATTCAGGCAGTAGCTTTCGCTTTGGATAGCTTTTTGTGCGGCGACTGCCGTCATATTTGTCTGCGGTGTTGCGTACTTTGCTCCATCTGATTCTGAGTCCATCTTCCGCAGTTTTGAGCTTCCGCTTATGCTTTTTCAGGCTACGCGCAGGGGCGACGAGCCTTTTATGGAGGTTCTTCTGCTCCATTAGCCTATCCGACGTAAGGTCGTCCGGACTGTTGTTTTCGCCGGGGACGGGGTGTTCGGTTTGTTTATCCAAGTTGCCCTGTTCGGACGGTTGCTCGAAGGCATGTTCATCGTCCGCCGGCTCGTCCTGCTATATGGCTGGGTCTGTATGGCTGCTGTCTCTGTCGAGGCGGGGCTTGGAGTGGCGCTTACGTCGCTGCTTTGATTGCTTTTCGAGTGAACGATCCCTCGTTGCATCCCTGTGTTCCTCGTCGTCGCTTCCTTTGGGTGTGTCCACCATGTATACATCATGAGATGAGGTGGCTGTCAAGTGCCTTATAGGCATTGGTTCATGTTCATCTCCTACATCGTCGTCCATACCGTCGATGTCTTCGGAGTCGAAGTCGAGCATGTCGGTTAAATCATCGACAGTGGCTACGAAGTGGGTGGTGGGTGGGCTTTGAATTTATTCATCATCCGCATCCCAACCTTGCTGACCATAGTCCGGCCAGGGCTCTCCTGATAAAGAGAGAGACTTTAGTGAATTCAGAATATCGCCGTAGGGCGAGTGCTGAAAGATGTCCGTGGCGGTGAACTCCATGATCGGCGCCCAATCGGGTTCGATCGGCAGGGGCGTGGAGAGCTCGGAGTCTGGAGAGGAGTCCGGCTCCTTGGAGTCACGGGCTTCGCAGAGAATAGGGCTGGTGTTCGGCTCAATCGCCGTAGAGATTGCAGCCCCCGAGGTGGTGTCCAACCACCCATCCTCGATTGGCGCGGTTGGCTCTGAATTAAGGGTCGGAACTGATGCGGGTGCAGCCTCCAGGGCACTGTTCGGTGGCAGAGCTAGATCATGCCCATCGTGACAGTGCGGCGCGCTCGGCTGTGGCTCGAATCCGTCGAAGATTAAGTCTCCGCGGAGGTCGTCCTTGTAGCTCAAACTTCCAAATCTGACCTGATGGCCAGGGGCGTAGCTTTCGATCTGCTCCAGATGACCAAGCGAATTGGCCCGCAATGCAAAGCCGCCGAATACGAAGATCTGTCCAGGGAGAAAAGTCTCACCCTGGATCGCATCGCTGTTGAAGATCGGAGAAGCCATTGGGCCTAAAAGTGACGACACAGAGGAACTCTCAATGAAAGAACCAATGTTAGTGTCAAAACCGGCGGATCTCGGGTAGGGGGTCCCGAACTGTGCGTCTAGGCGGATGGTAACAGGAGGCAGGGGACACGATGTTTTACCCAGGTTCGGGCCCTCTCGATGGAGGTAAAACCCTACGTCCTGCTTGATTAATATTGATGATATGGGTAGTACAAGAGTAGATCTACCATGAGATCAAGGAGGCTAAACCCTAGAAGCTAGCCTATGGTATGATTGTTGTTCGTCCTACGAACTAAAACCCTCCGGTTTATATAGACACCGGAGAGGGCTAGGGTTACACAGAGTCGGTTACAATGGTAGGAGATCTACATATCCGTATCGCCAAGCTTTCCTTCCACGCAAAGGAAAGTCCCTTCCAGACACGGGACAAAGTCTTCAATCTTGTATCTTCATAGTCCAGGAGTCCGGCCGAAGGTATAGTCCGGCTATCCGGACACCCCCTAATCCAGGACTCCCTCAGTGGTAGTCACGGCGGGCGAAGGCGACGTGGTCGATGATGGCGATGGCGGCACTGAGGGAGGTGATGGTAACGCCAATGATGACGGCAGTGATGCCAGCGACACGTCCAAGGGCGATCCTGGGGGCGCGGCGAGCGACCTGTTCGATTGATTCCGCGCTTCTCACCTGTTGTCCCTGCACGCAGAAGCTCGGGCGCGGCCCTAGAGGTTGTAACAACATTTTGGGAAGGGGAGCCCCTCATGTAAGCATACTACTTCCTCTATCCCTTTATGTTGAATTGAATATGTGTCTTCACGAACTAACGTATGCTGGGGCAAGGTTGCTATTGCAGCTTACCTTAGCCTGGACGAGCCAAAGACCGGCTCAAGAGATTGTGAGTTTCTGGGAAGCTCCTGAGGAATTCGTCGACACGCCCGAGGGGGCCGCGAGATAAGCGAGCGCCTGCCGCGGCGCGACACGTGCGTGGCTCATGTGCTTCATGCCCAGCCCCTCTCGCGAGGGGCCCGCGAGAAGGGAGCAATAGGGGTGAACTCTGCAATAAGGCAAGAACTAGACTGCGAGAAATAGCTCGAACGAGAAAAAGGCATCCCCGCGTGCACATCAAATGAAAATTCAACTTCAACTTAAATCCAAATCCAGAAGGCAGGGTTATAGGGAAGAGATCCAAAGCAAATGGCCGCGTCCGGCGCCTAGTCTAGTCTTCGACGTCTTCTCACCAGCGCGAAGCTAAGTGCTGCCACTAGGCGTGGGAGGGAGCCCCCGAGGCCCGAGGGTGGCACTCCTGAGACTACGGGGCGTGTACAGCCCCACTCGTTCTTACATGAGAGTGTCATGGGCGGTGATGTTCACAGGCGTGAGCCTTACTTCATATCGCCTGACGAGGGCCCTGCCATGCGCCACCCCCTACCACCGTCGGGAGGACCGGAGACCAGGACGGCCCAACGAGGGCAGAGGGGATGCCAGCGGCGCCCTCGGCGACCACGGGTCCTCTGCCGGGGGAAGGGTCGCCGGTGCCACCCCGGAAGAGGACCCACCTCCGGGCGTTGCCTTGCTCCATGCGATGCGGGGAGGGGCATTGCTCCTGGCCCCTCCCACGCAGCCCCCAGTGAGCCTCTTCTGGCGAGACGGATACCACCGCGCCGGAACCATCGCCTGGTGCTGTGACATGGTTCACTTGCGATTCATGGTTAGCGTAAGCCTGCCCCTGGGAGATTAGTGGTACCCTGTAGCTGTTGTCGATGGCGCGGTTCGCAGGGCGGCTCCTGGAAGGCCTTAGCTTATAGCGCCTCTTCTTCCCAACCCGGCTCGAGGAACGAGCCAGGGTCATCTTCTGGCGCATACTCCTGGTTCATCATGCAAGGCACGTAGGCCTCCGGGGCCCTTGCTCCGAAGGCCTCGCCGTAGTACCCCATGCTCCGTGTCGCCTGGCTCAAGACGCTGTCCTGAGGATGGTGGGGTAGCGCCTCACCAGGGCCATGTGCGGTGACGCTCGTGCCCGCACCCATGCGAGGTGGTGCGGGTGCGAGGGGACGCCCTCCGCCGTGGATCCTGCTGATGTCGACGATGTTCCCGGGTGCACTTGGGGGTACGTGGGCCCGGCGAGGCCCGCCGTGGGATCCTGCTGCTGCCTGCGGCATGAGCAGGTAGCAGAAGGGCGGTGCTCCCGTGGCCGCCACATCCAGTAGCTGGGCGACGCGTTCCAGCAGTGCATCCCGGCCGCTCTCCATCAATCGGCACCACAGCAGCTCCCGTGCTACCATGAGCACGACCCGCATGTTCGCCTACTCCCTCCTGGTGTGCGGCGCCGTCGCTGCGCATGACTTGCAGCCCTTGCAGCAGCTCGCGTCTGTCGGGGAGTAAGAGCAGAGGGTGAGTGACCACGCCGCCCATGCCCCGCGGTGTTTGGTGGTGCGCGTGCCACCTGAGGCGTGGGGTTGTGGTCTTCCTGGGCTGGTAGCGTCGTCCGGGCTGGCCAGGCTGCCTAGCTGTCGGCGTTGGTCCTCGAGTCACCTGACATCGAAGCCGCGGGGCGCCAGGGATCAACGAGCGGATCGGCTAATGGGAGGAGAGCCCCGGTGCACCCCTACCTAGCGCGCCAAATGTCGGATCACGGGTTCCGGCAAAACCCTGAAGGTTCGAACATTGGGGTGTGTGCGAAGATCTCCCCCTACCGATCCACGTCCTAACTCAGCTAAGGTCTTACGAACTAACTCGACGTACTCGCAACACAAAGGACAAAAGATTTATACTGGTTCGGGCCACCATTGTGGTGTAATACCCTACTCCAGTGTGGTGGTGGTGGATTTCCTCTCGGGCTGAGGATGAACAGTACAGGGGGAAGAACAACCTCTTGAGGAGAGGTGTTCTTGTGTTTGGTGGTTGTGATTCTGGGGATGAACTAGTTCTAGTCTAAGATGAGTTCACCCTCTAGCTATGGCGCTGGCTAGTCCTATTTATAGTGGCCTTGGCCCTCTTCCAAAATATTGAGCGGGAAGGGATCCCACAATGACTAATTTGAAGGGGGACAGCTAGTACAAGCTATCCTGACAAAAGCAGTCTTCGCCTGCCAAAGGCTCTGGTGGTGACGTCGTATTGGGCTGCACGGTGACCTCCGTCTTGCCGTCCTTCTGGTCTTGGTCTCGTTGCACCAATATAGAAACCTTTGCTTGACGCCTCAGTACTCCGCGCCTGCGCCTGCTCCCTTAGCACGGAAGAGGAACACAGGGACACTATGCGCGCTGGCGCCCGCCTGGCGCCCGCCTGGCCTTGGTTGTCATGGCTCACATCACTGGAACCTCGCGAGGTTTGCCTGGCCTTGATCTCTCCGCCCCACACGAGCCAGCCTGATGAGGCCGCTCCTGAGGAGGTCTTGTGTCGTCCGCCTTGCAAGGCTTGGCCCATCGCGAGGGTCTTGAGTCTTTGCTGGTGAATATGAGCCGTACGGGCCCGCTTGCAGAGCTACGCCATGGGCCGCAGGCATGCAAGTCTGGGGACCCCCATCCCCAGAACGCCGACAGCTTCACCAAGGGAAATGTGAAGCATAAACATTTGACGAACAAGTGGATTATGAAAGTTCAGATCCTGGTTAGGGTAGATAGGATGAGTGTCAAGAAAACCAGGAACAAAATATATAGTAAGACCATTTGGGCATTTTATCTTGCGCCCCACAAGATGTTTAGGTCCCCAGCAATAGCATCTGACGCCTTTGATATCCGGCTGGAGACCCTTCCCTGCAAAAGAGAGTTAAGTTTTCTTAACCACCCACATTTTCTGGGGTGGCTTCGAAGCAATGAGTCTAAGTGCAGCATCTGAGAACTTTGGCTTTGGAGCCCTAGCAAACAGTCTTGCAGGAGGTGAATAATACTCATAAGAATAAGCAGAGTAGTTCTTCGTCTTATGAACATGGTGGTTTGATGAAACATGCTCATATTCATAGGCCTGAGTATGGTTTCCCTGCAAAACATTTGTGTTAGGGTGACTCTGGTGAGTCCTCTGTCTGCATGAAGCCTTTGGACCATATGAAGCCTTTGGTCTGGGGTTTGTCTTCTTCCCATGTGGTGTCATGATGACATTTACCTAAAGATTTTCAAGAAAACTCTTGGGGACCCAGATCTTGTTCAAAGGTGGTCCATTCCTGCAGTTAGTACCAATATACCTGGCAAACACTTCACCATTCTGATTCTTAAACAGTTTATAGTTTGCATCAAGGATTCATCAATGATAATCGGGTTAGCACAAGTGAAGCCAGATAAAGTGGATGGATCCACTGAAGGTCCCTTTGCAGCAACCCATGTGGTTTTGGGGTACTGCCCAGGCTTCCAATAGGAACCATCAACATTCATTTTCCTCTCAAACCCAACACCCTCTTTCCTAGGGTTTCGGTTCAGAATCTGTTTCTTGAGGACATCACATAGTGTCTGATGCCCTTTGAGACTTTTGTACATTCTCATCAGCAATAGTAGTGGTATCGTCAGCAGAGGGGTTAGTTACCACATCAGGAGTTGAAGATATTACAACAGTAGTAGCAGTAGAACATCTAGCAACAGAAGCAGCATTATCATGCTCAAGACATTTTAGACATGGTGGTTCAAATCCTTCCTGAGCGGAATTGATTTGTTGAGTGCGGAGTGACTCGTTCTCCTTTTGAAGAAATTCATGAGCCGATCTCAAGTTCTCAAGATCTTGCTTCCTTTGAAGATTATCATAGGAGAGCTTTTCATGAGTAGTTGAGAGCGTTTCATGACGACTTTCAAGTTCCTCATACTAAACATGAAGACTTTTAATGTCTTCAATTAAGGACTGAATTTGAGTCATTTCCGCGTCCAACAGGTCATCGCTTTTGTGTAGCAACTTTTGAATATGTTCCATAGCATTCTGTTGCTTAGTTGCAATTTTAGCAAGTGTTCTGTAGCTAGGTTTAGATTCACATTCAGAGTCATCTTCACTTGATGTTTGAAAGTAAGCATCGCGTGAGTTTACCTTGCCAACACGTGCCATGAAGTAGTAGGTAGGAGAAGATGGCTCGGGTTTGGGAGTCATTGTTTTGAGAGACTCCTTGAATTCGAGGAGCCATGGGTCCTGACATGTTTGATGGCCTTCATAGACGTCAGAGATCCAGTCCCATATAAGCTTTGCATTGCATAGATGCATGACGCACCTGAACTCGTCTCTTGACAGACATGAGCATATAACAGCCTTCACCTTTGTATCCAGAAGGATATACTTCTGAATATCTCCAGCATGCGCCATCTTGCATAAATCGGTGAGACCGATCTCTGTAACAGCCCAAAGCTCACCATCCATAGCTAGAAGGCGCTTCCTCATCATAGCCTTCCATCTGGGATAATCATGTCTAACAAAAATGGGGCACGTAGCGGAGACCTTGATTGTCCCTGCAGTCGACATAGATAAAACTCCAGGTGCTTAAACTGAATCACACAGAACAAGGGAGCACCTTGCTCTGATACCAATTGAAAGTGCTAGTTATTGACTAGAGGGGGTGAATAGGCAATTTTATGAAAGTCTTCAAAACACGGGGGCTTTGAAGACAAACATAAAAAAATGAACCTATTGATATGCATTGGAAGTTGGACTACACTAGACAAGCTATAGTCAAGTAAGCAATGAAGTGAAAGCACGAAGACTATCAGCAGCTTGGTAGTATGGATCAGGATGGAAGATAGTATGAAGCCAAACAACAAAAATCTTCACACAATGAAGTCAATCAGATCAAGCAAGCAGGAAATGACTTCACGAAGACAAACTGAAAGTAAAGAGAGGTAAAGGATAGAACCAGTTGCTTGCTGAGGACAAGGATTTGTTGGACTAGTTCTAGTTGCTATGACAATTGTACGTCTGGTTAGGGAGGCTAAGATTCAACTCAGAAGACCGCGTCTTCACGTTATTCCCCTTGAGCTAAGGACACACAGTCCTCGCCCAATCACTCTGGTAAGTCTTCAAGGTACACTTCCAAAACTGCACAGACTTCATTCACCGACAATCCACAATTACTCTTGGATGCTCAGAACGCGACACCTAACCGGCTGGAGGATTCACAGTCCTCAAGTGTAACAAGTCTTCAGATCACGCAGACAGAAAGACTTCAGTCATGCCTAACACTCCTTGGCTCTGTCTGTTTAGGGCTTTGTCCTCGCAAGGATTTCTCTCTCAAATGCTTCGGAGGTGGGTTGCTCTCAAACGACAAAAGCCATGCACTAACTCTGAGCAGCCACCAATTTATGGTGTAGGGGGTGGGCTATTTATAGCCAGGAGGCAACCCGACCTAATTTTGTCCGAAATGACCCTAGGTCACTAAGGAACTGACACATGTCCAATGGTCAGATTTCAAACACACGCGACAGCTTGACTTGGGCTACAAGTAAAGCTGACTCATCCAGCTCTGTAGAAGATTTGCTCTCATTGTCTTCACTCGAAGACATAGGATTTGGTTGAGCATCACTTTAGTAATTCTGACTTTGTTCACTTGGACGCCACTTAACAGTGCGGTGGTTCCTATGACTCAACAAAGAAGAAAAGGAAACTACGAAACAACTATGTCTTCGTACTCCATAGTATTCATACGATGTCTTGTCATGTCATAGTCTTCGTTGTGAATATCTTCATAGGCCACCATTGTCTTCAATGTCTTCACACATTTTTGGCGGTCATCTCTGGTAGGTAAACCGAATCAGTGAGGGACTACTACCTGTGTTTTCCTGCAATTCTCACAAACACATTAGTCCCTCAACCATGGTTGTCGTCAATACTCCAAAACCAACTAGGGGTGGCACTAGATGCACTTACACTTTGGCTATAAAATTAGTCCTAATATGATAGGCATCCAAGATGGGTATAATGAAAACTTTCATAAAAAGTGTGTTGAATACTACGAGAAGTTTGATACTTGATGATTGTTTTGAGATATGAAGATGGTAATATTCGAGTCGTGCTAGTTGAGTAGTTGTGAATTTGAGAAATACTTGTGTTGAAGTTTGCAAGTCCCGTAGCATGCACGTATGGTTACCGTTGTGTGACAAATTTGAAACATGAGGTGTTCTTTGATTGTCATCCTAATGAGTGGCGGTCGGGGATGAGAGATGGTCTTTTCCTACCAATCTATCCCCCTAGGAGCATGCGCGTAATGCTTGGTTTTTGATGACTTGTAGATTTTTGCAATAAGTATGTGAGTTCTTTATGACTAATGTTGAGTCCATGGATTATACACACTCTCACCTTTCCATCATTGCTAGCCTCTACAGTACCGTGCATTGCCCCTTTCTCACCTTGAGAGTTGGTGAAAACTTCGCCGGTGCATCCAACCCCCATGATATGATACGCTCTATCACACATAAACCTCCTTATATCTTCCTCAAAACAGCCACCATACCTACCTATTATGGCATTTCCATAGCCATTCCGAGATATATTGCCATGCAACTTTCCACCGTTTCATTTATTATGACATGCTTCATCATTTTCATATTGCCTTGCATGATCATGTAGTTGACATCGTATTTGTGGCAAAGCATGCATATATTAGTCATACATCTCACTCTTGATTCATTGCTCATCCCGGTACACCGCCGGAGGCACTCATATAGAGTCATATTCTGTTCTAGTATCGAGTTGTAATCGTTGAGTTGTAAATAAATAGAAGTGTGATGATCATCATTAATAGAGCATTGACCCCCAAAAAGGGAAAAAGAAAAAAAGAAAAAAAAAGAAAAAAGGAAAAGAAAGGGACAATGCTACTATCCTTTTTCCACACTTGTGCTTCAAAGTAGCACCATGATCTTTATGATAGAGAGTCTCTTATTTTGTCACTTTCATATACTAGTGGGAATTTTTTTTCATTATAGAACATGGCTTGTATATTCCAACACTAGGCTTCCTCAAATTCCCTAGTTCTTCGTGAGAAAGCAAGTTGGATTCACACTGACTTACTTTCTTTTGTTGAGCTTTCAAACATTTATAGCTGTAGTGCACCGTTGCATGGCAATCCCTACTCCTTGCATTGACATCAATTGATAGCAATACTCGTTGCATGGCAATCCCTACTCCTTGCATTGACATCAATACTCGTTGCATAGCAATCCCTAGCCTGTTGATTAGCCGCGTCAATGTGAGACTTTCTCCTTTTTGTCTTCTCCACACAACCCCCATCATTATATTCTATTCCACCCATAGTGCTATGTCCATGGCTCACGCTCATGTATTGCGTGAAAGTTGAATTTTTTTAGATTACTAAAGTATGAAACAATTGCTTGGCTTTTCATCGGGGTTTTGCATGATGAGAGCATTCTTGTGTGACGAAAATGAAGTATAGCCAAACTATATGATTTTGTAGGGATAAGCTTTCTTTGGCCATGTTATCTTGGGAAGACATAATTACTTAGTTAGTATGCTTGAAGTATTATTATTTTTATGTCAATATTAAAATTTTATCTTCAATCTTTCGGATCTAAACATTCATGCCACAATAAAGAGAATTACTTTGAAAATTATGTTAGGTAGCATTCCACATCAAAAATTCTGTTTTCATCATTTACCTACTCGAGGACGAGCAGGAATTAGGCTTGGGGATGCTTGATATGTCTCCAACGTATCTATAATTTTTGATTGTTCCATGCTATTATATTATGTGTTTTGGATGTTTAATGGGCTTTATTACGCACTTTTATATTATTTTCAGGACTAAACTATTAACCAAAGGCCCAGTGCAAATTGTTATTTTTTTTTGCCTATTTCAGTGTTTTGCAGAAAAGGAATATCAAACGGAATCCAAACGGAATGAAACCTTTGCGAGGATTGTTTTTGGAACAAATGCAATCCAGGAGACTTGGAGTGGACGTCAAGGAAGCAACGAGGCAGGAGGGCGCGCCCCCACCCTCGTGGGCCCCTCGAGGCTCCACCGACCTACTTCTTTCGCCTATATATACTCATATACCATGGAAACATCCAGGAGCACCACGAAACCCTATTTCCACCGCCCAAACCTTCTGTACCCGTGAGATCCCATCATGGGGCCTTTTCCGGCGCTCCGTCGGAGGGGGAATTGATCACGGAGGGCTTCTACATCAACACCATAGCCTCTCTGATGATGTGTGAGTAGTTTACCACAGACCGTCGGGTCCATAGTTATTAGCTAGATGGCTTCAACTCTCTCTTTGGATCTCATTGCAAAGTTCTCCTCGATTCTCTTGGAGATCTATTCGATGTAATTCTTTTTGCGGTGTGTTTGTCGAGATCCGATGAATTGTGGGTTTATGATCAAGATTATCTATGAACAATATTTGATTATTCTCTGAATTATTTTATGCATGATTTAAATATCTTTGCAAGTCTATTCGAATTATCAGTTTGGTTTGGCCCACTAGATTGATCTTTCTTGCAATGGGAGAAGTGCTTAGCTTTGGGATCAATCTTGCGGTGCTCGGTCCCAGTGACAGAAAGGGAAATGACACGTATTGTATTGTTGCCATCGAGGATAAAAAGATGGGGTTTATATCATATTGCTTGAGTTTATCCCTCTACATCATGTCATCTTGCCTAATGCGTTACTCTGTTCTTATGGACTTTATACTCTAGATGCATGCTGGATAGCGGTCGATGTGTAGAGTAATAGTAGTAGATGCAGAATCGTTTCGGTTTACTTGTCATGGACGTGATGCCTATATACATGATCATGCCTATATGTTCTCATAACTATGCGCCTTTCTATCAATTTCTCGACAGTAATTTGTTCACCCACCATAGATTATGCTATCTTGAGAGAAGCAACTAGTGAAACCTATGGCCCCCGGGTCTATTCTCCATTATATTATTTTCCCGTCAACTATCTATTTCTGTCATTTTTTATTTTGCAATCTTTACTTTTCAATCTATACAACCAAAATACCAAAAATATTTATCTTATTATCTTTATCATATCTCACTTTTTCAAGTGGCCGTGAAGGGATTGACAACCCCTTTATCGCGTTGGTTGCAAGGTCTTGATTGTTTTTGCAGGTACGAGGGACTTGCATGTAGTCTCCTACTGGATTGATACCTCGGTTCTCAAAAACTGAGGGAAATACTTACGCTACTTTGTTGCATCACCCTTTCCTCTTCAAGGGAAAACCAACGCATGCTCAAGAGGTACCATGCACCGCCCCACCCTACTCCATTGCTGGCCAGGCCATTCCTCTACTCACCCACACCTCCTGTTATTTTCCGGTGACGGCAGCCGGACCAGTAAACCCTCGTACTCCCCACCGCGTGGGCAAACACTGCCCAGTCTTTCCCGGCTCCGTGTCATTCCCTTTCTAGGCTTCGCCGTTGTCCATCGCCCTGGTGCTCTTGGTGCGCCATGGTCAACATGGTCAACGAGCAACATCCATCGGACGTGGACTATACGTGGAGAGGTTGACCGCTGGGTCCATGGCTGCACACAAGGAAATGCCTCCTTATTATGCACAAAATAATGATTCATGCACCTGACATCTAGGACAACCGAAAGGGCCTCTGTATTTCATGAAAAAAATGTTCCCACCGATGATAGGTCAGACCCACCATCTATATCTTCGCACGCAAGGAAGTGCCTCCTTATTACGCACAAAAAAATGAATACTCCCCCTGCTAGCTGGGACCCAGCATAGTGGGAGGCTGACATGTGGGCCTACTAAGTTGATGGGGACGGATGGCTTTGTCAACTTAGTCAATATGAACGATTCTAGCTCCAGTGACTGTACGATGTCCATCAAACGGCCGTAGTGCTTCTTCAACCTCCGCTCTTCTTGCTCTAGCCACCCAAAGCAGCGCCGGTTATGCCGCCTGCTCCTGCCTCCCGTGGCCGGTTGTGATGCCGCAGAGGCCTCACTGATCCCTACTACTCCCACCGCTGGTCAGGCCCTGCGGCGACGGCAGCCTCACACCGCAGCCAAACCAGTGAACCCTCATACTCCTCTCTGCGTGGGCATCCACTACCGCATCTTCCCCGGCTCTGCGTCGTCCCCTTCCTAGGCCTCGCCGTCGTCCACCTCCTTGGTGCTCTCGGCGCAGCATGGTCAATGTGGTCAACGAACGACTTCCATCAGAAGAGTACTGTATGTGGAGAGGCTAACAGCTGGGTCCACGGCCGCAGCAAGGAAGTGCCTCCTTATTACGCGGAAAATAATGATTCCTCCACCTGATAGCAGGGACCCACCGGAGGGGCCATCGTATTTCGCGAAAAAACATTTCCCCCCTGACAGCTGGGACCCACGCTGACAGCAAGGAAGTGCGTCCATATTACGGGCAAAAAATGATTCGCCCCTGACTGCTGGGACCCACCAGCTACATCTTCGCACGCAAGGAAGTGCCTGACAGTCGGGACCCACCTGGTCGATGCATACGTAGCATTGTCATGCTGGTCGCGAACGTGTATGTACATATTGGTCGATCGGTCTCTCTGCAAGTATGAACCATGCCCGAGTAAGTAGCGGCACGTGTCGTTGTAGAGAACCCAACATAGCAGTTCACGCAGTCCCGTCTAAGTCATGTACACGTACATACAACCACAGGGCAAGAAATACGGCCACGTACGTACATACGGGCGGGGTCTCAAGCACGTACTCGTGCATATATATAGGCCATGGCTTGTGTACATGGAGAGGCAACGGACAGGAGCAACGGCGTCCTGTTCATCGGGCAGTGAACCGGCTGGGTCGGAAAGAAGAAACAACGTTGTGTTCATGGGGAGGCAACAGAATACGTCATCTTCATTGGGAGCCAACCAGCTTGGACGGAACAACAGATGGAAACGAGGCCTGGCGTATAGCAGAACGAAGGAAACGGCCTTGTGTTCAATAGGCCACGGTCGAAACGGCATCCTGTTCATCGGGAGGGGCTGGCATACCGCAAAACAGAGGAAACGGACTTCTCATGGACCTCCTACGGTCGAAACGGGGTCCTGTTGATCGGGAGGGGTGTGGCGTACCGCAAAATGAAGGAAACGGACTTGTGTTGGAGCGCTACAGTCGAAACTGGGGTCCTGTTCATTGGGAGGGGTGTGGCGTACCGCAAAACAGGACTCCAAGGGATACTGCTCATCTCCACCGTCGACTGCCTCCACGGGCTACTGTTCATCCACCATCGACCTCCTCCAGCATCCACCTGTGACTGTTCATCCACGGGCTCCTGTTCATCCAGCCTCCACCGCTCCTCCATCGGCTATTGTTCAACCAGCCCTCTCCACGGGGTCCTGTTCAACCACCCCTCCACGGGCTACTGTTCATCCATCCCTCCACCGGCTACTGTTCAACTAGCCCTCCATGGGGTCCTTTTCATCCACCCCCAACCGGCTCAATCCATCGGGGTCATGTTCATCCAGCGGCAACGACCTCTACTACCACGATGTCCTGTTCATCCCCCCCCCACCGGGAACTGTTCATCCAACCCCCCCCCCAACAATGCTCACTGTTCATCAAGAGGCAGCAGGTTCGATCGGCTTCAGTTAGCAGCAGTAGTGAAGGAATTGCTCGATCGGGTTTAGTTAACAGCCATCGATCGATCGCTCGAGTTCAGTAACGCGTAGCCTGCAGTGCAATCGCTTGGGTTCAGTTAGAGCCCAACGCCTCGCTCGGGTTCAGTTAGAGCGCAACGCCTTACACACACGCGCGTACGTATGAGAGAAACGTGCATCGCTCGGTCCCCGACCACCCACCATAACCGGGAACTCCCCCGATATTTTCCTCGCCCTCACTTCTACCACAGTTTTTTCCATCATGGATGGCCCAAAGAATGTGATGTAGGGTAGAACCCTAATCGCCCGATGTTTCACGAAAGGAGCGAATCCCGCCATGAACCCGAAGAACACGAGGGGAAAAAGAGGGAAAACACAAGGGAAACACAAGAGAATCACTAAACTGACACAAGAAAGTCACACATGTGCTAGATCCTCGAATACATAGGGTTCACACGGTACACGATCAACTAAGAACGATACAAGGGTAACGGTCTTCTCTGTGAGGAGGTCTTGATGTTCTTCCCTAAAGAAGGGTCTTGAATCCTCTTGGGGGATCTTCTCCGTAGGCGGCTCGAATCTCCGAGGAGAAGGTAACCAAGTGGATGAGCAAAGCTCTCACACAAAATATGAGGTAATCCTTTGCTAACCCTAGAAAGTTGGACGAGGTGGTGTATATATAGTCCTAGTGCAAAAGAGGGGGGCGAAGGGGTACATGGGATGCGGCCCAACACGAAACAGTGCATAGGTGTCGGACGTCCGGGAGTCACTGGTCGTCCGGAGGCTCACGAGGGTCCTGACGTCTGTAAATTCGGCTCGGGTGGTCTTCGGTAGGACGTCCGGTCGGGGTCGGTCGTCCGAGGAGCGTCGGTCGTCCGTTGAGTATCAGAAGTCTGTTGTTTTGGCTCGGGTGTGGAAGTGTAGGACGTCCGGTCTGGGTCGGACGTCCGGAGCCTGGAGGTCGTCGGACGTCCGGTCCTGGCCGGTCATCCGGAGCCTATAGCTTCTTCTTCATCACTTCTTCTTCTCCACCGTCACATCCATCTTCCTCTTCTCCTTGCTCCTTAGCTTCTCCATGATACCCAAGCATGCACAAAGTGTCCGTATGAAGTAGTAGCCATGTCTCATGTGCATCAAAGTGGAAATGTGAGAGGAGAGATGTCACCTCGGTTTCAAGAGCTCTTGCACGCACTTGTGTCATGGGTTCAAGAGGATTCGTACGAGATGTAGTTGGGTCCATGGGGATGGCCTTGGGATGCTCTGCATCATCTCCCCTCCATTTGGGAAGATCCGTCCTCAGATCAAATTCTTCATCACCATGGAAGGGAGAGAGATCTTTTACGTTGAAGATGTCGCTCACGTTGTACTTGTCGCGTGGGAGGTCGATCTTGTAAGCATTGTCGTTGTATCGTGCGAGCACCTTGAAAGGTCCATCCGCTCGGGATCGAAGCTTGGACTTGCGTTCTTGTGGAAATTGGTCCTTGCGAAGGTGTACACACACGAGATCACCAATGTTGAAGACCACAGGGTGCTTGTTGAAGTTGAGCTTGGACGCAAGGCGTTGAACTTGGCGCTCGATGGTGTTCCTTGTATCTTCATGCACCTTCTTGAGATGTGTTGCTCTTGCACTAGCATCCAAATTGATGCGCTCTTGGAGTGGTAGAGGGAGAATGTCCAATGGTGACAAATGGTTGAAGCCGTAGACGACCTCGAAGCTGGACTTTCCGGTTGTCGAGTGTCTTGCTCAGTTGTAGGCGAACTCGGCGATAGGTAGGCACTCCTCCCACTCCTTGATGTTCTTCTTGATGAGTACTCGAAGTAGAGCAGAGAGTGTGCGGTTGGTAACTTCCATTTGGCCATCGGTTTGTGGATGATACGCCGTGGAGAAAAGTAGCCTGATTCCGAGCTTGGCGCATAGAATCTTCCAAAAGTAGCTAAGGAACTTGACGTCGCGGTCTAAGACGATCGTCTTTGGCACTCCGTGTAGACGCAATATTTCCCTACAAAAGAGAGTAGAACATGTGAAGCATCGTCTATCTTGTTTCAAGGAATGAAATGTGCCATTTTTGAGAAACGGTCCACAACGAAAAATACCGAATCCTTCCCATTTGGAGTCCTAGGAAAACCAAGTACAAAGTCCATGCTAATGTCTTCCCATGGTTGATATGGAATTGGTAGAGGCATATAAAGGCCATGGGATTGAGCTTTGGACTTAGCTTTGCGATATGTAGAGCATTGGTTGGTTAAGCGGTTGACGTCGTGAAACATCTTGGGCCAAAAGTAGTTCTTCAAGAGCGTGGCGAACGTCTTGTCTCGTACAAAATGTCCCATTAAGCCTCCTCCATGAGATTCCTGCAAAAGCAACAAACGAAGAGAAGACTTAGGGATGAAAAGTTTGTTAGTTCTCATAAGATATCCGTCTTTGATGTAATAGCATTCCCAAGAGGTGTGCGATAAGCACTTGGCATAAGGAGTAGCAAAAGTAGGATCATGCTCATACAAGTCTTTGATATGCTCAAAGACAATGACATCCAAATCAAGTTGAGTAACAAGCATGCATATGCGAGAAAGGGCATCCGCCACAATGTTTTGTTTACCTTTAATGTACTTGATGACATAAGGAAAAGAATCAATAAGTTCACTCCATTTAGCATGACGCTTGTTCAACTTGGTTTGGCCCTTAAGATACTTGAGCGTTTCATGATTGGTATGAATGATAAACTCATGAGGGCGAAGATAGTGTTCCCATTCATGCAAAACGTGGACTAAAGCATATAGCTCTTTGTCATAGATGGGGTAATTGAGTGGTGCGCCGGAAAGTTTCTCACTAAAGTAAGCTATGGGGCGCTTCTCTTGCGTTAACACACCTCCTATGCCATTACCACTAGCATCGCAATGAATCTCAAAGGGTTTGTCAAATTTGGGTAATGCAAGCACGGGAGCATGAGTCAGCAAATTCTTAAGCTCATTGAAAGCGGTATCTTGGGATGGTCCAAAAAAAGGCGCATTCTTCTTGCTCAAAGCATGCAAAGGCGAAGCAATGGTGCTAAAATCTTTCACAAAGCGACGATAGAAACCCGCAAGGCCAAGAAAGCTACACACTTGATGCAAATTGGTTGGTCGTGGCCAAGTCTTAATAGCATTGATCTTGGACTCATCAACATGAACACCCTTAGAAGAAACAACAAAACCAAGAAAATGATCTTGTTAATGCCAAAAGGCATTTCTTCATATTAGCATAGAGAAGCTCTTTTCGAAGAGTTTGCAAAATGGTTCGGACATGGGTGACATGATATCTAAGAGATTTGCTATAAACAAGGATATCATCAAAGTAGATCACAACAAATATACCAATGTAAGGTCGAAAGACATGATTCATAAGACGCATAAAAGTACCCAGTGCTTCCGAGAGACCCATAGGCATGACTAACCACTCATACAAGCCAAACTTGGTTTTGAAAGCGGTTTTCCATTCATCACCCTCTTGTATGCGGATTTGATAGTAACCACTCTTAAGATCAATTTTGGAAAAGATAGTGGCACCACTAAGTTCATCAAGCATATCATCAAGATGTGGAATTGTATATCTATAGCGAACGGTGATAGCATTGATAGGTCTACAATCGGAGCACATGCAACCATCTCGTTTTGGCACAAGAATGACCGGGATGGCACCAGGGCTCAAACTTTCATGCACATGTACATGGTCTATGAGATGCTTTACTTGCCTTTGTATTTCTTTGGTTTCTTCGTGGTTGACGCGGTAATGAGCTTTGTTAGGAAGCGGTGCTCCAGGGATGAGGTCGATGCGTTGCTCGATGCCTCATAGTGGAGGTAGTCTCGGGGGTAGCTCGTCGGGAAAACATCGTGAAATTCCAGCAAAAGAGAAGACAACACTAGAGGAAGAGTGTGAGAAGTGTTAGTTTGTGGTGCATTGTCCTTGCACACAAGGACGTAGTGTAGGACACTAGATGGGTTCTCACACACTCCTCTTATCTCACTTTTGGTGGCAAATAGGACTAAATTCTTCTTTTCGCTCATCGTGGAGGTGTTTGATTTGGGATTTTCGCGCTCACTCTCTTTTTGGTGGCTCGCTCTCTCACTATGATCTCCATGATGGGTGGCTTGCTTGTTGGTGATCACTTGGCTTGGCGACATTGGACGAAGTACGTACTCCTTGCCCTTCATCTTGAAGATTTAGTGGTTCGTTCGGCCGTTGTGGATGAATCCTCTATCAAATTGCCATGGGCGTCCAAGGAGAATGTGGCAAACGGTCATTGGAACGACATCGCACTCCAAGGTGTCTTCGTAGGCGCCAATTTTGTAGGAGACTTGTACTCGGTGCTCGACTTGGATTGTGCCGGAGTCGCTAAGCCATTGCACTTTGTATGGATGTGGGTGCTTCTTCTTGGGAAATTGGAGCTTG
Organism: Triticum urartu; assembly: GCF_003073215.2. Taxonomy (NCBI): domain Eukaryota; kingdom Viridiplantae; phylum Streptophyta; class Magnoliopsida; order Poales; family Poaceae; genus Triticum; species Triticum urartu. The sequence continues at coordinate 426,904,510 of NC_053028.1, read as the reverse complement.
GAGCAAAGTTCTTCACTTGCGAGGTTATGACAACTCCCTCCATCGATGATGAACTTGACGGATCGTCCATTGATGCCGGCCTTGGTGTGGAATATGTGGCATCTTTGGTCTTCTTCTTGGTGATGTTGGAGAGTCAAGACTTTGGAGACGACAAGAGCAGGACTTGAGTATTCATCGCAAAAGACTTGTTCCTCTTCATCATTCACTTGCCGGTGCATGGCGACTTGCTCAAGGGCGTCCATTTCACCTTCACTCATCGAATCGTAGGTGCCGTCGTCATTGAGGATCATGGTCCGCTTGTTGGTGCACTCGTAGGACTTGTGGCCTCGACCTCCGCATGTGAAGCATTTGAAGGAACTCGTCTTGATGGTCTCATCGGTTGGAGTGGATGATGATGAAGCTCTCTGCTTGAAGTTGCTTGTAGTAGGAGGATGACTTGGAGTTGCCAAAGCTTTCTTGGAACTCGGCTTGTCAATGTTGCTAGTAGAAGTCTTGATAGACGGTGTTGCAGTCGTTGAAGCTTGGTTGTTGGAGAAGTTGTAGGACTTGGATGAGAACTTGGCATACTTTAAATCGTCTTGCACTTGACGTTCCGCCTTAGTAGCTTGACGCACTAGCTTGATGAGGTTCGAGTATGGTTGGAAGTCGGCGATCTTCTTGATAGGATGGTTGAATCCATTCAAGAAACATGCCATAGTTTGCTCATCGTCTTCCGTGACATTGGCTCTTATCATGGAAATCTCCATCTCCTTGTAGTACTCTTCAACGCTCTTGGTTCCTTGCTTGAGTAGTTGGAGTTTCTTGAAGAGTTCGCGGTTGTAGTAGGTAGGCACAAAGCGTGCTCTCATGACATCCTTCATTTGCGCCCAAGTAGTGATGGGTGGTTCACCTCTTGCCTCTCGGCGCTCTATGACTTGTTCCCACCAAATGAGGACATAGTCTTGGAACTCAAGGGATGCCATCGCGATCTTCTTCTCTTCGGCGTAGTTTTGCAAACCGAAGATTTTGTCGACCTTCAATGCCCATGAAAGGTACTCTTCGGGATCGTTGCTTCCATTGAACTTGGGCATGGTGAGCTCGAGCTTTCCGTACCGTTGCTCTTCATTGTGTTGGGGTCGGGGATGATGACGCCCGTGTTGTAGATGATTGTCAAGCTCGTGTCGCTCTTGGTGAGGAGGGTTGTTAACCTCATGTTGGACTTGTCGTGGAGGATTTCCATTCTCTTCATGCTCTTGATGAACTTGATGTTCTTGGCGAGCTTGTGGATGAGCTTGTCGAGCTCGAGGAGGAACTTGAGGAACGTGACGGTGCACGCGAGCTTGATGTCGTCGTTCAAGAAGTTCTTCGCGAAATGCTTCTTCTTGTTCTCGAGCTTGTCGGCCTCGGTAGGCTACGACTCGACTTGAATCTCGAAGGGCTTGTTGCGCCGCAAGTTCTTGAGTTTCACGTAGTTATTGTTCTTGGGGTTGTGCTTCGGAATCTTGTGCTTCTTGGTGTAGACGCGCGCGTTCTTCCTCTTCATGTTGGCGTTTTCGTTGCCGTTCTCATGCTAGTGCAAAAGCCTCTTGAGTTTGACGTTGTCGGTGCCCTTGAGAGTCGGTGTCGTGTAGAGGATTGAGGCTTGCTTGATGATCGTTGCGCGCGGCGCGGCGTAGAGTGTTCGATGTCAGTGTACTTGAGCCAGAGAGGGTGAAGTCGGAGTGTCGACTTGGGCGGGTTCTTCTTGATGAAGACAAAGTGGAAGAAGGGTGGTCGAGCAACAAATCGTGAATCTCGCCCATCCTTGCATCATTCTCTTGCTTGTGGTCGTCGAGCTTGTGGTCAAAGTAGTCCCTTGTACGTTGCTCGGAAAGTCGCAAGTCGGCTGCGAGGTTGTCGATGCGCTCACTCATAGCTTGTTGCTCTTGATGCAAAGCACGTTGTGCACCAAAGAGGTGGCTCTTGGTGATGTAAGAGTTCATGTCGTCGTCGTGCTCAATGAAGAGTGGGTTGGTAGAAGTACTTGGCCTATCCATCATTCCAAGATACACAATGTGAGTGGTAGAAAGAGAAGAACGAATACCAAATGTACCTTGACCGAAGTTGAAAGTGGATCGATGATCACTCCAATGTAGGACAACGAAATAGCACAATTGGTACTAGCTCTTGTCGGTTTCTCACACCTACACAATTAAAAGCTTATGGTGGAGCTTGGTTAGGATGGTGGCACAAAATTTGATGCAATCGTAAGTGAGCTTCAATAATGTTGGAAAAGATTCGCAAGATGCAATGTAACAAGTAGACCAAGCATATAAGGTACACGGAAACACACATGCAAAAGATAAGTGGGGTCATGCAACCAAGGGTGAGCCAAAATGCGGGATCCACAAAAATGCTCTTGTTGCACAAAACTAGAGAGACGCTAGCACGATTGCACAATAGGCGGATACAAAGAACTTGTGCACAACCTACTTAGCAAAAATGCAACGACTTCTATCCCAAGTATGTTCTATGCAAGGTGTTTCTACGATATGATCCAAGATGATCTAGTATGACAATCTTAATGTTGTATGATGCTATGGTTCTTGCTTGAAAGCTCTTTGCTTATCTTTCCTCTTTGCTTAAAAGCTTGTTCGTCTCTTTGATGTTGGAGCTGTTTTCTCATGCAATGCTTGACGAACCAAGATAGCAATTGTGTATGCGATGACAACTTTGTGACACAAGAGATGATACCAATATATGCAATAATGATGTATGTATGCTATGGGAAGTATGATCACTAATGTGCCGGCAATACTCAATGGCTAGTTGTGGCGACCCGACCTCAGATGGTCAAGTCTCTGTGCTTCAGTGTCATCCCTGGATCGGTAATGCTGACACACACAGTACTCGAGGATTTATAACGGAGTAGCAATCACACACTTATTACCTCGAAAAGTCTAAAAGAGAACTTATTACAATAATATGGCTTAAGGCCATCTAATGCGATAACAGCGGAAGGCTTGGAAGATAAGGTGAGTCCATCAACTCCAACGGCATAGCTGAGCTGCACGGCAATGACCTAACGAACCTTACTCCTCGTCTGAAAAGTCTGCAACATAATACGTTGCAGCCCGAAAACGGGTCAGCACATGGAATATGCTGGCAATATAACACGGTAGAGCAGAAACAGAATAATGCTATCACTACATGCATATATGGCTGGTGGAAAGCTATATCGTTGTAGTTTTTGCGTAAAGCCAATTTTTCCCTACAATAAAAGAATAGATTTTAATTTAACTATCATGGTGGTTGAAACATCATTGAGAAGGTATCCCCAACTCAATCCCAATTAAAGTGATTAACAACCCAACAGTATTAATTAAGCATGGTGAGATACATGTGATAACCCAAGTACTAGATACTCAAGAATTGTCCATAACCGGGGACACGGCTAACCATGATTAGATTGTACACTCTGCAGAGGTTTGCGCACTTTTCCCCACAAGACTCGATCGCCTCCGTTGGATTTCTCGCACTAACTAGTGTTTGAGAAACGGATGACCGAGACACAGTCTTTCAGAAACGTTAACTCTCTACTCCGGGTAGACCATACCAAACCTACAAAACCCACTACCTGTTGATCTACCTCTTCAAGAGCTTCACGTAACTTACTCAACTATGCTAGAGCCCATAATAGCTTGTGGCTGCACACGGAAGTTTCTAGCATGAATCATCTCAGTTCCCTTTGAGCCTGGGTGGCCGTCCATAGGAAGATCACACGGGTACCCTGGGATTTCCAAAAAAACAGACAACACTGGGTTCCCCAGGTGCCTCAATCCACCCAGTTGTTTGATTAAGTTGCCACCTTAAGTTGAACCATTAATTAACAATCTTACATCTGACATGAATTTCACTCAAACCCAAACCACGTCTACAAGCATAGCATAGCAATATAAGCAATACGTAGAAGTAACTCCCAAGGGTTTGAATATAACAGGGCAATAGGTTCTACCTCAGCAACTACTTCCCAACACCCAAGTTAATGATATCCTAATCATGCAATGTTTGAGGATTCGAACTAATGCATAAAAACTGGGTAATATTGGATATGATCAAAGTGTTACTTGCCTTGCTGACGATCCGTGAATCCTAGAGACTCGTAGTAACACACTTCGCACTTTGGGAATTCTATCGCAAGCAAACAATAACATACATAAGTAACAAGCAACGATGCACAAGCAAAACTCAAATAAGAGAGGTTGACCAGAAAGTTCAACTTAAGAACTCCGGTACGCAAAAAGAATCAAATCAAACGAAGCAACAAAAGTCAAACGGTGAAAGAAAACCACTTCGTTTACTAATTTGAGCTTAGGTCAAATTTTACAGTAGCAAAAACTTGTTTGAGTTGGTTAAACGGAAAGAGGGTTTCGAGACGAAACTCCAGGCGCTTGAATCGCCTGATTCCGATAAACGAGCGAGAAGAAAAACAGAAATTAAGATCGGATCCGAAATCACGATCAGAAAAATCGCAGAATAAAACCGAGAAAAAGAAAAACAACGAACAGATTAACGAACAAACATTTGTTATCTGGATCTAAACGAAGAACGCGTTCATTAAAACGAACGAACGAGCGAACGCTCGCTAAATAAATAAACCAAAGAAAAACCGATCTATTTAAAAAACAAAAACTAGGGTTTCTAAAAAAACCCGAACGGTTTTTCTTTAGAAAACGGGGGCAGTGCGACGGCTACCTTGGCTCGGCTTCGGCAGGGCTCCGGTGCGGCGACGAGGCGGCGTGGGGTGGCGGGGCTGCGGCGGCGGCGGCATGGGGCAGCGGCGGCTCCTGGCGGCGGCACGGGCGGCTGTAGGCGGCGGGGCGAGGGGCTGCAGGCGACGACGACTTGGGCTCCAGGGGGGCGGCGCTATTTAAAGGGGAGGGGGCGGCGGCTGCTTGGGGGAGGGGGCAAGGCAGCGGCAGCGGCGGGGAGTCCGGCTCGGACTTGGAGTCCGGGTCGGCGGCGGCGGTGCGCGCGCGCGAGGCGGTGACGGCTCGGGCCGGCCTGGCTCGACTGGCCTTAGGCCCAGTCGGGCACGAGATATTTTTTTAAATAATTCCGCCGACAGAAGAAAAATCCTAGAAAAATAAATAAAAATCTAAAAATGCCAAAACAAATTTTCACCGTCTAAATAAAATATTTAGGACGAGTGAACATTTTCTTGGAGCTAAAATGCAATTTTAAAAACGTGCAATTTTTCTAATGCAAATAAAATCCGAATAAAACCAAATAAAATCCAATAAATGATTTTAATATTTTTCCTCCAATATTTCAATTATTTCGGAGAAGTCATATTATCTCCACTCATTTGATTTAATATGAAATATTTCAGAGAGAAAAATTATTAAAATAAAAATCCCCGTTTCTTTATTTGATAAAAATCAAATATGAAAACAGGAAAATCCCCAACTCTCTCCGTGGGTCCTTGAGTTGCTTAGGATTACGAGGATTGCGGAACTGGAATGCAATAAGTCATGATATGCATGGGTGATCTATGTATAACATTCCAAATTGAAAATTTGGGATGTTACACTAGTCTTGATGGGTAAGCAACGCAAAGGAGTAAGGATATGCTGGAGATCAATGTAATGGCAAGAATGATGTATCACGATACCAAGATGAGGTTACCGGTCTTGCTTCCGGTATGGTGTCAAATTGGTGGACCGAATGCCAAGATGTAGTCGATATGCTCATTGTTGATAACGCGTCTGTGGCGAAGATGAGCGGCAGTGATGTCGATGTCGAACCGTACCTAGATAGCCGAAACACAAAAGGATACGAAACCGCAACTCAAATTCTCAATGCTCGAAGTGGCAAAACGTGTCGGAGTGTGAAACGGGTAAGCAAAGGTGGTGGTATGCGGAAGTGGTGATGGTGTATAGGTGGTAGGAGTGCGTATGCGGAAATGTGGGGCGGTGGTGGTGCAAAACTGAAAGAAATTCAGTTTCGTCAGGGTTCATCGGATGTCCGGGCTGGGTCGGTCGTCCGGTCGTCGGACGACCAGGCTGGGTCGGACGTCGGTGCCTGGACGAATTTCGGGCACGGGATGAACTGCTAGGTTACGAGGTGGAGATGGCGAAAATGGTCAAATCCGGAGGATTTGTGGATGGAAAGGGTGGGGAAATGGGGGAAAAGCTAGATCCACTCAAAACAAAGAAAATCCACGGATCCAAACCAAAAAAATCTCAACACACTAACAAATCACAAAAAAAATTGGGGCTATTTTTGTGGGGAATTCTCGAATTAGGACGCAAAACAACAAAACAAGGCTAGAAACACAACGGGGAGGCTCTGAAATCGTGATCAACATGGCTCTAGATACCAAGATGATGTATGGTAGAACCCTAATCTCCCAATCTCTCACGAAAGGAGCGGATCCCACGATGAACACGAAGAACACGAGGGGAAAAAGAGGGAAAACACAAGGGAAACACAAGAGAATCACTAAACCGACACAAGAAAGTCACACATGTGCTAGATCCTCGAATACATAGGGTTCACACGGTACACGATCAACTAAGGACGATACAAGGGTAACGGTCTTCTCCTTGAGGAGGTCTTGATGTTCTTCCCTAAAGAGGGGTCTTGAATCCGCTTGGGGATCTTCTCCGTAGGAGGCTCGAATCTCCGAGGAGAAGGTAACCAAGTGGATGAGCAAAGCTCTCACACAAAATATGAGCTAATCCTTTGCTCACCCTAGAAAATTGGATGAGGTGGAGTATATATAGTCTTAGTGCAAAAGAGGGGGGCGAAGGGGTACATGGGCTGCGGCCCAACATGAAACAATGCACAGGCCTCGGACGTCCGGGAGTCACCGGATGTCCGGAGGCTCGCGAGGGTCCGAACATCCATAAATTCGGCTCAGGTGGTCTTCAGTCGGACGTCCGGTCGGGGTCAGTCATCCGAGGAGCATCGGTCGTCCATGGAGCGTCGGAAGTCCGTCATATTGGCTCGGGTGTGGAAGTGTCGGACATTCGGTCTGGGTCGAACGTCCGGAGCCTGGAGGTCATCGGACATCCGGTCCTGGCCGGTCGTCCGGAGCCTGTGCTTCTTGTTCATCACCTCTTCTTCTCCATCATCACATCCATCTTACTCTTCCTCTTATCCTTGCTCCTTAGCTTCTCCATGATACCTGAGCATGCGCAAAGTGTCCGTATGAGGTAGTAGCCATGTCTCATGTGCATCAAAGTGGAAATGTGAGAGGAGAGATGTCACCTCAGTTTCAAGAGCTCTTGCACGTGCTCGTGTCATGGGTCCAAGAGGTGTCGTAGGAGATGTAGTTGGGTCCATGGGGATGGCCTTGGGATGCTCCGCATCAGAATGTCATGCAGCTGCGTCTCCGGCCCGCCTAATACGAAAAGCCCATTTTCTATCATGTTTTTTTGTCATAGAAGTAGGAGCCCACCACATCTATGATGATACCGGGTTTTGTCACAATTATCGTCATAGAAGTGTCATAAGCATGATAGATAAAAATTCGTTCGGCCCAAAATGTCACCGATGTGTCTTTTTTTGTAGTGCTTGTCTCAAGATAGAAAATATTACGGTGGGTGAACAAATTACTGCCGAGCAATTGATAGAAAAGCGCAAATTATGACGATATCTAAGGCGATCATCATGAATATAGGCATCACGTCCGTATCAAGTAGACCGACTCCTGCCTGCATCTACTACTATTACTACACACATCGACCAACTCCTGCCTGCATCTAGAGTATTAAGTTCATAGAACATAGTAACGCATTAACTAAGATGACATGATGTAGCGGGATAAACTCAGGCAATATGATGAAAACCCCATCTTGTTATCCTCGATGGAAACAATACAATACATGTCGGTTCCCCTTCTGTCACTAAGGTCGAGCACCGCAAGATTGAACAGAAAGCAAAGCACTTCTCCCATTGTAAGAAAACCAATCTAGTTGGCCAAACTAAATCGATAGTTCTAAGAGACTTGCAAAGATATCAAATCATGCATATAAGAATTCAGAGGAGATTCAAATAATATTCATAGATAAGCTGATCATAAATCTACAATTCATCAGATCTTGGGAAACACACCGCAAAAAAGTATTACATCAAATAGATATCCAAGAACATTGAGGAGAACATGGTATTGAGAATCAAAGAGAGAGAAGAAGCCATCTAGCTACTAGATATGGACCCGTAGGTATGTGGTAAATTACTCACGCTTCAGCAGAGAGGCAATGGTGTTGATGTAGAAGCCCTCCGTGATCGAACCCCCCTCCAGCAGGATGCCAGAAAAGGTCCCTAGATGGGATCTCATGGGTACAGAAGGTTGCGGCAGTGGAAAGTGGTTTCGTGGCTCCCCTAGAAGGTTTTGGGGTATTTGACAATATATAGGCAGAAGAAATAGGTCGGTGGAATCATGAGGGGCCCACAAGGGTGGGGGCGTCCTACCCCCTGGGCGCGCCCTCAAAACTTGTGGCCGCCTCGTGGCTTTCCTGACGTGCACTCCAAGCCCTCTGGATGTCTTCTGGTCCAAGAAAAATCATTGCGAAAGTTTCATTCCGTTTGGACTCCGCTTGGTATTCCTTTTCTATGAAACTCTAAAACAAGGAAAAAAACGGGAACTAGCAATGGGCTCTAGGTTAATAGGTTACTCCCAAAAATAATATAAAATAGCATATTAATGCATATAAAACATCCAAAACAGATAATATAATAGCATGGAACGATAGGGTCTCTTGGATATTGGTCATGTACCTGGCAACAGCTCTATCAAAAACTCAATGTCTCTGTCCGGCGGCATGCCTGGTAACTCCTCTGGGAAAACATCCGGGTAATCCTTTACTACCGGCACTTCCTCCTAAACAACTCCCGTAAGGGCATTCACTTGGCTCCTTTTAGGCACATTCCTAGACACATACTTAATCCTTTTTCCCTTCAGGGTGGTGAGATAAATCGATATACTCGTAGAGTTAATGCTTCCTCCATACTTTGACATCCAGTCCATACCCAATATCACATCCAATCCTTGCGACTCCAAGATAATTAGGTCGGACGAGAACACATGCGTGCCAATGGTTAAGGGTATCTGGTCACACCATCGGCTAGCCATATATTCTGCTCCGGGTGAACTCACTAAAAGAGGGGTCCTAAGGGTTTGGGTTGGTAGTTTAAACTTATCCATGAATCCCCTTGATATGTATGAATGCGATGCACCAGTATCGAAAAGAACAAGAGCGGTAAATGACTTAACCAAAAACTTACCTATTACCGCGTCCGGCTGCTCTTCAACCTCCTCCATGTTAACGTGGTTCACTTGTCCTTTGTTGTATGGATTGGGCTTCTTCCCAGCGCTTCCATTTCCGTTTCCATTCCTTCCTTCGGGGCAATCATTGGGATAATGCCCTGTCTTCCCGCACTTAAAACAGGTAACCTGACTTAAGTCTCTTTTGGCGGGAGTGGACGGGTTGGGGCGGTTCTGATTGTTGTTAGCTCCGTTCCCATTCCCATTCTTAGCATCACTGTGGTTATGTGATCCTCCTCCAGTGTGGTTGTGACCTCCATGGTTGTGAACAAGTCCTCCCGAGTTCGGGGTTAGACGAGGCTTCTGCTGAGCTCCCGAGTTATACTTCCCTTGTCCATATTTTCTCTTGCGGCTCTCAATCTGCTACTGTTTCCCTTCAATCATTAGAGCCTTATCTACCAACTCCTAGTAGTTGTTGAAGGTTTCTACCATCAACTGCATGCTCATCTTATCATTCAGCCCTTCCATAAACTTCTCCTGCTTCGCGGCATCGGTGGCCACATCATCAGGGGCATAGCGTGATAACTTGCTAAACTCATCCACGTACTGAGCCACAGTATGGTTCCCCTGGCATAGGTTGTGGAACTCCTGCTTCTTCATCTGCATAGCTCCAGTTGAGACATGGGCGGTGCAGAAAGCTTGCTGAAACTGGTCCCAAGTGACGTTGGCTACAGGATAAGTGGCTGTGTAGTTCTCCCACCATGAGGCTGCGGGTCCATCCAATTGATGTGCGGCAAAGCGCACCTTCTCATCATCTGTGCAACCTGCGGTGTTCAACTCCCTTCCAATACGGCGTAGCCAATCATCAGCAACTACAGGCTCGGTGCTACTGGAAAACACTGGCAGTTGTAACCTTAGAAAACGGGCTAGGTTGTCCATGGGCGGCAGGTTGTTGTTGTTGCCCTGGTTCTGAATTAGCAATTGCATCAAGGCATTCTGCTGCTGGATCAACTGGGTGAGCTCCGGCTGGAAGGCAAAACCGGTGTCACATCTCGGAGGCATCTGATGGGTTTAGATGGAAGAGATTTAGAATAGAAAAGGGGTCTAATGAGAAGGCACTACCCATATGCACATGAGACAAACACAATCATTACACTCAATCAATCAAGCAAGGGCATACAAAACGGTCTAGAACTATCGCAAAAGTGCTCACTACTACTATATACATGGGGAAAATACTACTAATAGTTGGTGGTCATCTAGAAATTTTGATCGGTGGAAGACTCCATGATGTCTGCTCCAGCTTCTTCTTCAAAGTCATCATCACTAGGATCGGAATCGGTGTCGTCCATGATGATGTAGTCCTCGGGGCGTATTTCCTTGGGTTCTTCTTCTTCTTCTATTGGTGCTGGTCCTCCCATGAATACTCCAATCTTCTTGACTAGGTCGTCATTCTTCTCTAGTAGGATCTTGATTTCCTCCTCATATCCATTGCGGGTAAACTTGAGTTCTTCCTCCAGCTCCATGATCCTATTCTTCTCCTTCTTCAAGTCCATCATGTCAGCGCACATCTAGTTCTCCTAACGTCGAATGTGCTGGTTTAACTCCTGGATGAAAGCTGCAATGGATTTATCCTTCTTGGTGCTGATCACTTCCCATTGCTCATCTTGGCGCCCACATATTTGGTAGATAGTGTCCTTAAGCTCCGTGTTGTAAACTTCTCCAATGCGTCCCATGGTGATGTGAGCTGCCATACTCTTTCCTAAACTCCAGGTTGGTGCATCGAAGGAAAATTCTATGGGTTTAGAGGTTGGCGAGAACGTCCTTCCTGGAACTTGTACTTGAATCATCCAGCGCTCTTTCTGTCTGTAAAGTGGCGTTGTACGCCGGTGAAGCTTGGTATTCCAATGTTCAAGTACCTAGTGACTTCCTTCAAGTGGCGTCCAAAAGGTGTGTCTTCATCCGGTTGTGCAAACTTGTTCTTCATCTCCGTCATCCTAAAGAGTAGAAAATGGAGAGGAGTCAGAAATGAGAAGAGAAGTGTGACCTAGGGTTTATCTTAGTGGTCGTGTCCTACACTCAGCGTGTGCTCTGATACCATCTTGTAGCGACCCGACTCAGATGGTCAAGTCTCTGTGCTTCAGTGTCATCCCTGGATCGGTAATGCTGACACACACAGTACTCGAGGATTTATAACAGAGTAGCAATCACACACTTATTACATCGAAAAATTCTAAAAGAGAACTTATTACAATAATATAGCTTAAGGCCATATAATGCGATAACAGCGGAAGGCTTGGAAGATAAAGTGAGTCCATCAACTCCAACCGGCATAGCTGAGCTGCACGGCAATGACCTAACGAACCTTACTCCTCGTCTGAAAAGTCTGCAACATAATACGTTGTAGCCCGAAAACGGGTCAGCACATGGAATATGCTGGCAATATAACACAGTAGAGCAGAAACAGAATAATGCTATCACTACATGCATATATGGCTGGTGGAAAGCTGTATGGTTGTAATTTTTGCGTAAAGCCAATTTTTCCCTACAACAAAGGAATAGATTTTCATTTAACTATCATGGTGGTTGAAACATCATTGAGAAGGTATCCCCAACTCAATCCCAATTAAAGTGATTAACAACCCAACAGTATTAATTAAGCATGGCGAGATACATGTGATAACCCAATTACTAGATACTCAAGAATTGTCCATAACCGGGGACACGGCTAACCATGATTAGATTGTACACTCTGCAGAGGTTTGCGCACTTTTCCCCACAAGACTCGATCGCCTCCGTTGGATTTCTCGCACTACCTGGTGTTTGAGAAACGGATGACCGAGACACAGTCTTTCAGAAACGTTAACTCTCTACTCCGGGTAGACCATACCAAACCTACAAAACCCACTACCTGTTGATCTACCTCTTCAAGAGCTTCACGTAACTTACTCAACTATGCTAGAGCCCATAATAGCTTGTGGCTGCACACGGAAGTTTCTAGCATGAATCATCTCAGTTCCCTTTGAGCCTGGGTGGCCGTCCATAGGAAGATCACACGGGTACCCCGGGATTTCCAAAAAAACAGACAACACTGGGTTCCCCAGGTGCCTCAATCCACCCAGTTGTTTGATTAAGTTGCCACCTTAAGTTGAACCATTAATTAACAATCTTACATCTGACATGAATTTCACTCAAACCCAAACCACGTCTACAAGCATAGCATAGCAATATAAGCAATACGTAGAAGTAACTCCCAAGGGTTTGAATATAACAGGGCAATAGGTTCTACCTCAGCAACTACTTCCCAACACCCAAGTTAATGATATCCTAATCATGCAATGTTTGAGGATTCGAACTAATGCATAAAAACTGGGTAATATTGGATATGATCAAAGTGTTACTTGCCTTGCTGACGATCCGTGAATCCTAGAGACTCGTAGTAACACACTTCGCACTTTGGGAATTCTATCGCAAGCAAACAATAACATACATAAGTAACAAGCAACGATGCAAAAGCAAAACTCAAATAAGAGAGGTTGACCAGAAAGTTCAACTTAAGAACTCCGGTACGCAAAAAGAATCAAATCAAACGAAGCAACGAAAGTCAAATGGTGAAAGAAAACCACTTCGTTTACTAATTTGAGCTTAGGTCAAATTTTACAGTAGCAAAAACTTGTTTGAGTTGGTTAAACGGAAAGAGGGTTTCGAGACGAAACTCCAGGCGCTTGAATCGCCTGATTCCGATAAACGAGCGAGAAGAAAAACAGAAATTAAGATCGGATCCGAAATCACGATCAGAAAAATCGCAGAATAAAACCGAGAAAAAGAAAAACGACGAACAGATTAACGAACAAACATTTGTTATCTGGATCTAAACGAAGAACGCGTTCATTAAAACGAACGAACGAGCGAACGCTCGCTAAATAAATAAACCGGAGAAAAACTGATCTATTTAATAAACGAAAACTAGGGTTTCTAAAAAAACCCGAACGGTTTTTCTTTAGAAAACGGGGGCAGTGCGACGGCTACCTTGGCTCGGCTTCGGCAGGGCTCCGGTGCGGCGACGAGGCGGCGTGGGGTGGCGGGGCTGCGGCGGCGGCGGCATGGGGCGGCGGCGGCTCCTGGCGGCGGCGCGGGCGGCTGTAGGCGGCGGGGCGAGGGGCTGCGGGCGGCGGCGACTTGGGCTCCAGGGGGGCGGCGGTATTTAAAGGGGAGGGGGCGGCGGCTGCTTGGGGGAGGGGGCAAGGCAGCGGCAGCGGCGGGGAGTCCGTCTCGGACTTGGAGTCCGGGTCGGCGGTGGCGGTGCGCGTGCGTGAGGCGGTGGCGGCTTGGGCCGGCCTGGCTCGGCTGGCCTTAGGCCCAGTCGGGCGTGAGATATTTTTTTAAATAATTCCGCCGACAGAAGAAAAATCCTAGAAAAATAAATAAAAATCTAAAAATGCCAAAACAAATTTTCACCGTCTAAATAAAATATTTAGGACGAGTTGAACATTTTCTTGGCGCTAAAATGCAATTTTGAAAACGTGCAATTTTTCTAATGCAAATAAAATCTGAATAAAACCAAATAAAATCCAATAAATGATTTTAATATTTTTCCTCCAATATTTCAATTATTTCGGAGAAGTCATATTTTCTCCACTCATTTGATTTAATATGAAATATTTCAGAGAGAAAAATTATTAAAATAAAAATCCTCGTTTCTTTATTTGATAAAAATCAAATATGGAAATAGGAAAATCCCCAACTCTCTCCGTGGGTCCTTGAGTTGCTTAGGATTACGAGGATTGCGGAACTGGAATGCAATAAGTCATGATATGCATGGGTGATCTATGTATAACATTCCAAATTGAAAATTTGGGATGTTACACTAGTCTTGATGGGTAAGCAACGCAAAGGAGTAAGGATATGCTGGAGATCAATGTAATGGCAAGAATGATGTATCACGATACCAAGATGAGGTTACCGGTCTTGCTTCCGGTATGGTGTCAAATTGGTGGACCGAATGCCAAGATGTAGTCGATGTGGTCATTGTTGATAACGCGTCTGTGGCGAAGATGAGCGGCGGTGATGTCGATGTCGAACCGTACCTAGATAGCCGGAACACAAAAGGATACGAAACTGCAACTCAAATTCTCAATGCTCGAAGTGGCAACACGTGTCGGAGTGTGAAACGGGTAAGCAAAGGTGGTGGTATGCGGAAGTGGTGATGGTTTATAGGTGGTAGGAGTGCGTATGCGGAAATGTGGGGCGGTGGTGGTGCAAAACTGAAAGAAATTCAGTTTCGTCAGGGTTCATCGGATGTCCGGGCTGGGTCGGTCGTTGGGTCGTCGGACGTCCAGGCTGGGTCGGACGTCGGTGCCTGGACGAATTTCGGGCATGGGATGAACTTCTAGGTTACGAGGTGGAGATGGCGAAAATGGTCAAATCTGGAGGATTTTGTGGATGGAAAGGGTGGTGAAATGGGGGAAAATCTAGATCCACTCAAAACAAAGAAAATCCATGGATCCAAACCAAAAAAATCTCAACACACTAACAAATCACAAAAAAAATTGGGGCTATTTTTGTGGGGAATTCTCGAATTAGGACGGAAAACAACAAAACAAGGCTAGAAACACAACGGGGAGGCTCTGAAATCGTGATCAACATGGCTCTAGATACCAAGATGATGTATGGTAGAACCCTAATCTCCCAATCTTTCACGAAAGGAGCGGATCCCACGATGAACACGAAGAACACGAGGGGAAAAAGAGGGAAAACACAAGGGAAGCACAAGAGAATCACTAAACCGACACAAGAAAGTCACACATGTGCTAGATCCTTGAATACATAGGGTTCACATGGTACACGATCAACTAAGGAGGATACAAGGGTAACGGTCTTCTCCTTGAGGAGGTCTTGATGTTCTTCCCTAAAGAGGGGTCTTGAATCCGCTTGGGGGATCTTCTCCGTAGGAGGCTCGAATCTCCGAGGAGAAGGTAACCAAGTGGATGAGCAAAGCTCTCACACAAAATATGAGCTAATCCTTTGCTGACCCTAGAAAATTGGATGAGGTGGAGTATATATATTCTTAGTGCAAAAGAGGGGGGTGAAGGGGTACATGGGCTGCGGCCCAACATGAAACAATGCACAGGCGTCGGACGTCCGGGAGTCATCGGTTGTCCGGAGGCTCGCTAGGGTCCGAACATCCATAAATTCGGCTCAGGTGGTCTTCAGTCGGACGTCCGGTCGGGGTCAGTCATCCGAGGAGCATCGGTCGTCCGTGGAGCGTCGGTCGTCCATGGAGCATCGGAAGTCCATCATTTTGGCTCGGGTGTGGAAGTGTCGGACATTCGGTCTGGGTCGAACGTCCGGAGCCTGGAGGTCATCGGACATCCGGTCCTGGCCGGTCGTCCGGAGCCTGTGCTTCTTGTTCATCACCTCTTCTTCTCCATCATCACATCCATCTTACTCTTCCTCTTATCCTTGCTCCTTAGCTTCTCCATGATACCTGAGCATGCGCAAAGTGTCCGTATGAGGTAGTAGCCATGTCTCATGTGCATCAAAGTGGAAATGTGAGAGGAGAGATGTCACCTCGGTTTCAAGAGCTCTTGCACGTGCTCGTGTCATGGGTCCAAGAGGTGTCGTAGGAGATGTAGTTGGGTCCATGGGGATGGCCTTGGGATGCTCCGCATCAGAATGTCATGCAGCTGCGTCTCCGGCCCGCCTAATACGAAAAGCCCATTTTCTGTCATGTTTTTT
This sequence comes from Triticum urartu, assembly GCF_003073215.2. Taxonomy (NCBI): domain Eukaryota; kingdom Viridiplantae; phylum Streptophyta; class Magnoliopsida; order Poales; family Poaceae; genus Triticum; species Triticum urartu. The sequence continues at coordinate 426,888,540 of NC_053028.1, read as the reverse complement.
TGTCATAGAAGTAGGAGCCCACCACATCTATGATGATACCGGGTTTTGTCACAATTATCGTCATAGAAGTGTCATAAGAATGATAGATAAAAATTCATTCAGCCCAAAATGTCACCGATGTGTCTTTTTTTGTAGTGCTTGTCTCAAGATAGAAAATATTACGGTGGGTGAACAAATTACTGCCGAGCAATTGATAGAAAAGCGCAAAGTTATGACGATATCTAAGGCGATCATCATGAATATAGGCATCACGTCCGTATCAAGTAGACCGACTCCTGCCTGCATCTACTACTATTACTCCACACATCGACCAACTCCTGCCTGCATCTAGAGTATTAAGTTCATAGAACAGAGTAACGCATTAACTAAGATGACATGATGTAGCGGGATAAACTCAGGCAATATGATGAAAACCCCATCTTGTTATCCTCGATGGAAACAATACAATACATGTCGGTTCCCCTTCTGTCACTAGGGTCGAGCACCGCAAGATTGAACAGAAAGCAAAGCACTTCTCGCATTGTAAGAAAACCAATCTAGTTGGCCAAACTAAATCGATAGTTCTAAGAGACATGCAAAGATATCAAATCATGCATATAAGAATTCAGAGGAGATTCAAGTAATATTCATAGATAAGCTGATCATAAATCTACAATTCATCGGATCTTGGCAAACACACCGCAAAAAAGTATTACATCAAATAGATATCCAAGAACATTGAGGAGAACATGGTATTGAGAATCAAAGAGAGAGAATAAGCCATCTAGCTACTAGCTATGGACCCGTAGGTATGTGGTAAATTACTCACGCTTCAGCGGAGAGGCAATGGTGTTGATGTAGAAGCCCTCCGTGATCGAACCCCCCTCCAGCAGGATACCAGAAAAGGTCCCTAGATGGGATCTCATGGGTATAGAAGGTTGCGGCAGTGGAAAGTGGTTTCGTGGCTCCCCTAGAAGGTTTTGGGGTATTTGACAATATATAGGCAGAAGAAATAGGTTGGTGGAATCACGAGGGGCCCACAAGGGTGGGGGCGTCCTACCCCCTGGGCGCGCCCTCAAAACTTGTGGCCGCCTCGTGGCTTTCCCGACGTGCACTCCAAGCCCTCTGGATGTCTTCTGGTCCAAGAAAAATCATTGCGAAAGTTTCATTCCGTTTGGACTCCGCTTGGTATTCCTTTTCTATGAAACTCTAAAACAAGGAAAAAAACAGGAACTAGCAATGGGCTCTAGGTTAATAGGTTACTCCCAAAAATAATATAAAATAGCATATTAATGCATATAAAACATCCAAAACAGATAATATAATAGCATGGAACAATAAAAAATTATTGATATGTTGGAGACGTATCAGGCATCCCCAAGCTTAATTCCTGCTCATCCTCGAGTAGGTAAATAATAAAAACAAAATTTTTGATGTGGAATGCTACCTAACATATTTATCCATGTAATTCTCTTTATTGTGGCATGAATGTTTAGATCCGCATGATTCAAAACAAAATTTTAATATTGACATAAAAGTACAATCATAGGGGTTCTCCCTTTACCCTCTCAGTCGAACGTGTAGAACATAAGAAGACAAGCATAGGAGTCGGGCGACCCAACTATAACCCAAGACATAGTTCGGAACTAACGCATACAGAGCAATATCCGAGACGCCAAACACACAATGGAAACTAGTGCCACACTTAGTATGTAGAGCTCATGGGAAGATCAAGCCTTTCTTCAATTAACTGGTTTGTATTTGTTACACAATGTGTGCATGCCCAGCTGTTCCAAGAGCGGGAAAAGAAAGAGAAAAAAGAGGGCTAGATAATGCGGATGCCCGAACACCGTAAAAGATGTTCCTATTTTCCATAATCTCTAGACATCTATCCATACAATTCGAACCGTTGAGGCATTTATGATAAGTAAGAAAAGAAATTTTTACAGAGAAAGGTTTACATAGGGCCTTGATGCATGGGCCAAAGCCTCAACTTTGCCCTGTTGCACGTCTATGCCTTTGCTTCTGTGAGGTGGATGGGGGTGAATTGGACGTCCGTGTAAAACACCGCATGCTGATGAGGTGTGCCTTCAATAGGGACCTTGAGATGTAGCCTTTCCATCATAGCTTGATGCTAAGCAAGTCCGGAGTCATACTCGTTGTCGTCCGAGGACGTGGTGATGCCATAGTTCGGTTGAGCCAAACACATGGTGTTATGTGTTTTATATAAGCCCTCACGGTCGCCCATGGTATCTTGAGCGCGAAGCTGTGCCGACGAGGCACGTAGAGCGTGATGAAGGCGGGCGTGCTGTGGGGAGCGTATCCCTATTTGCGGCGTATGTAGGCCGGCTCCCATGACGGGGATCGGGCTCAAGCCCGTTTAATTGTTGCTTTGGCCTTTATGGCGGGCTGATACTTCGACCCATTGGCGACGGCTTGGTCTTCGACTGCTAGGGACGCAGTGTGTTCCTCAGTCCGGAGTGAGCGCTATGTGTTCCCGTTGATCGTTATGAAGCCCACGAGACTAGGCATCTTCAGCTTGAGGTATGAGTAATGCGGGATGCTACCTCTTGAGCATGTGTTTGTTTTCCCTTGAAGTGGAAAGGGTGGTGCAGCAAAGTAGCGTAAGTATTTCCGTCAGTTTTTGAGAACCAAGGTATCAATCCAGTAGGAGATTACTGATAACCCACACGTATAGGGGATCACAACAGTTTTTGAGGGTAAAGTATTCAACCCAAATTTATTGATTCGACACAAGGGGAGCCAAATAATATTCTCAAGTATTAGCAGCTGAGTTGTCAATTCAACCACACATGGAAACTTAGTATCTGCAGCAAAGTATTTAGTAGCAAAATAATATGATAGTAGTGGTAACGGTACCAAAAGGTAACGGTAGTAAAATCAATGTTTTTGGTATTTTGTAGTGATGATAGGAATAGCAACAGGAAAGTAAATAAGTGAAGAACAATATATGGAAAGCTCGTAGGCAATGGATCGGTGATGGAGAATTATGCCGGATGCGGTTCATCATGTAACAGTCATAACCTAGGGTGACACAGAACTAGCTCTAGTTCGTCAATGTAATGTAGGCATGTATTCCAAATATAGTCATATGTGCTTATGGAAAAGAACATGCATAACATATTTTGTCCTACCCTCCCGTGGAAGCGGGGTCCTTACGGAAACTAAGGGATATTAAGGCCTCCTTTTAATAGAGAACTGGAACAAAGCATTAACGCATAGTGAATACATGAACTCCTCAAACTACGGTTATCACCGGTAAGTATCCCGATTATTGTCACTTCGGGGTTAACGGATCATAACACATAATTAGGTGACTATAGAATTGCAAGATAGGATCAAGAACACTCATATATTGATGAAAACATAATAGGTTCAGATCTGAAATCATGGAACTCGGGCCCTAGTGACAAGCATTAAGCATAGCAAAGTCATAGCAACATCAATCTCAGAACATAGTGGATACTAGAGATCAAACCCTAACAAAACTAAATCGATTACATGATAGATCCAATCCAACCCATCACCGTCCAGCAAGCCTACGATGGAATTAGTCACGCACGGCGGTGAGCATCATGAAATTGGTGATGGAGGATGGTTGATGATGACGATGGCGACGGATTCCCCTCTCCGGAGCGCCGAACAGACTCCAGATTAGCCCTCCTGAGAGGTTTTAGGGCTTGGCGGCGGCTCCATATCGTAAAACGCGATGATTTCTTCTCTCTGATTTTTTTCTCCCTGAAACACAATATATGGAGTTGAAGTTGGAGTTGGAGAGGCAACAAGGGGCCCACGAGGTAGGGGGGCAGGCCATGCCCCCACCCTCGTGGACAGGTGGTGGGCCCCCTGACCTTCATCTTTTGCGGGTATTTTTCATATTTTCTGAAAAGTTGCTCCATGAAGTTTCAGGTCCTTCCGAGAACGTTTGTTTCTGCACATAAATAACACCATGGTAATTCTGCTGAAAACAGCATCAGTCCGGGTTAGTTCCGTTCAAATCATGCAAGTTAGAGTCCAAAACAAGGGCAAAAGTGTTTGGAAAAGTAGATACGACGAAGACGTATCAACTCCCCCAAGCTTAAACCTTTGCTTGTCCTCAAGCAATTCAGTTGACAAACTGAAAGTGATAAAGAAAAACGTTTACAAACTCTGTTTGCTCTTGTTGTTGTAAATATGTATAGCTAGCATTCAAGTTTTCAGCAAAGTTTACTCATATCAATAGCATAATTAACTAGTGAGCAATAATAATAAATCTCGGATGACAACAATTTCTCAAAACAATCATAATATGATATAACAAGGTGGTATCTCGCTAGCCCTTTCTGAGACCGCAAAACATAAATGCAGAGCACCTTTAAAGACCAAGGACTGACTAGACATTGTAATTCATGGTAAAAGAGATCCAGTCAAGTCATACTCAATGTAAATTAACAATAATGAATGCAAATGACAACGGTGCTCTCCAACTGGTGCTTTTTAATAAGAGGATGATGACTCAGCATAAAAGTAAATAGATAGGCACTTCGCAGAGGGAAGCATGGATTTGTAGAGGTGCCAGAGCTTGGTTTTAAAACAGAGGTGAATAATATTTTGAGCGGTATACTTTCATTGTCAACATAACAACCAAGAGATGGCGATATCTTCCATGCTACACACATTATAGGCGGTTCCCAAACAGAATGGTAAATTTTATACTCCCCCTTCCACCAACAAGCATCAATCCATGGCTTTCTCGAAACAACGAGTGCCTCCAACTAACAAGAGTCCCAGGGGGAGTTTTGTTTGCAATTATTTTGATTTAGTTTGCATAAAGCATGGGACTGGGCATCCCGGTGACCAGCCATTTATCTCGTGAGTGAGGAGCGGAGTCCACTCCTCTTGAGAATAACCCGCCTAACATGGAAGATACAAACAGCCCTAGTTGATACATGAGCTATTCGAGCATACAAAACAGGATATTTATTTGAAGGTTTAGAGTTTGGCACATACAAATTTACTTGGAACGGCAGGTAGATACCGTATATAGCTAGGTATAGTGGACTCATGTGGAATAACTTTGGGGTTTAAGGGATTGGATGCACAAGTAGTATTCCCGCTTAGTAGAGGTGAAGGCTAGCAAAAGACTGGGAAGCGACCAGCTAGAGAGTGACAACAGTCATGAAAATGCATTAAAATTAATCAACATCGAATGCAAGCATGAGTAGGATATAATCCACCATGAACATAAATATCGTGAAGGCTATGCTGATTTTGTTTCAACTACATGTGTCAACATGCACCAAGTCAAGTCACTTAAATCATTCAGAGGAGGATACCACCCTATCATACAACATCATAACTATCTCAATAGCATGTTGGCACGCAAGGTAAACCATTATAACTCATAGCTAATCAAGCATGGCACAAGAAACTATGATCTCTAATTGTCATTGCAAACATGTTTATTCATAATAGACTGAATCAGGAATGATGAACTAATCATATTTACAAAAACAAAAGAGGTCGAGTTCATACCAGCTTTTCTCATCTCAGCCAGTCCATCATATAACATCATAATTGCCTTTCACTTGCACGATCGAATGATGTGAATAATAATAATAGTGCACGTGCATTGGACTAAGCTGGAATCTGCACGAATTCAATAAACAGGAGAAGACAAGGCAATATGGGCTCTTTTGTCAGATAAACAATAATGCATATAAGAGCCACTTCAACAATTTAATTATGGTCTTCTCCTATCGACCCCAAAGAAAAGAAACAAAACTATTTACACAGGAAAGCTCCCAACAAGCAAAAGAAGAACAGGAAATAATTTTGGGTCTTCTTTTTAATTACTACTACAGCATGGAAATTAAACTGATTAAAAGCTACAACTAATTTTTTTGGTTTTTCTTAAGGTTTATTAAACACACAAGAAGAAAGCATAAAAAGGAAAATAAACTAGCATGGATGATACAATGAAAATTATGAGCACCGACATCTAGCAATGAGTGTGTGAACATAAATGTACTGTCGGTGGGAAATACGTACTCCCCCAAGCTTAGGCTTTTGGCCTAAGTTGGTCTATGGCCACGGCTGGCCTGGCGGATATCCATAATAATAGTTGGGGTCATACTGTGACGCAGCGGCTATCGCCTGCTGAGCTGCAGCGTGGCGACGAGTGGCCTCCGCTCTCCTCTCGTACTTATCTGCCTCCTCTCTGGTAATAGTATATCTTCCTTTTGCCTGATGATCAAAGAAGGCAGGAGCAGGGAGAGTAATATGGACAGCACGGCGTTTGTCAAAGATTAGTCGATACTAGAGAGGTGATTCATTCCTCTCGACAAACTGGTGGTGAACCATAGCATTAAAGTCTAGGTAAGCAAGAGGTAATTCAATATCATCTTCGCGTATGGCTATACCAAGAAAATTAGCTATGCGGGTTGCATAAATTCCTCCAAAGAAATCTCCATTATATCTATTAAGATGCAACCTACGTGCAACAATGGCTCCCAAATTATAAGATTTGTCTCCTAACACAGCACTCCAAAGAATACTAAGGTCAGGGACACACATGTGACATGCCTCATCTTTACCATTAATGCATCCACCTATGAAGAGAGCAAAATAATGTATAGCAGGAAAGTGAATGCTCCCTATGGTGGCTTGTGTTATATCTCTAGATTCTTCTACAGTTATGCTAGCAAGAAAATCTCTAACTTCAGATTTGCGAGGATCCCTTATACTACCCCATTGTGGAAGTTTGCAAGCAGTGGTAAAATCCTCTAAGTCCATAGTGTAAGAATTATCATAAAGATCAAACAGGACAGTTGGAGAATTATGTGAAGTTGCAAAGGGGGATGTGCTGCAAGGCGATTAAGTTGGGTAACGCCAGGGTTTTCCCAGTCACGACGTTGTAAAACGACGGCCAGTGAATTGTAATACGACTCACTATAGGGCGAATTCTTCCTTAATTCCCGCTCGATCCATAAAGTTCTTAGAAGGCCACTCACAAGGACGCATCAGAGCGTCTCTTGGTGGCTCTTCATCAGCATCACGCATTGCAAGCCTGGGGCCTTGCTTCCTTGAGGAACCACCCTGGAACATTTTCCTAAGCATTTTTCTTCCTCTGAAAAATTCTGAAATTTTTAGTAACTTCAAAATAAAAGTAAACCAAACTCAATAATTCTGATAGCAACTACTCATACAAGTGCCTAGAGCCTATATCATGCATGAAAACTACTTTTGACCATATAAATTTGACATGCAAGCTCAAGAACATGGTCACCTAGGCAGCACAAATTTGCAATGAATAAAGCACTAGAACAAAAACTAATTGGACCAATGGAGGAGTCACATACCAAGGAACAATCTCCCCAAGCAGTTTTGTGAGAGGTGCTTTGAGCAAGGAGGTCGAAAATGGCAGCAAAACGAGCTTGGACTCGGGTTTGAGCTGGTTGCTCGTGTTTGTGGGAGGAAGAAGGAGTTTGTGGGTGAAAGGATAAGTGGAGGAGGGCCACCGTGGGCCCACGAGGCAGGAGGGCGCGCCCTCCACCCTCGTGGCCAGGTGGATCACCCCCCTGCTGTGTTCTCAGTGCCAAATATTCTCATATATTCTAGAAAAAATCATATTTAAATTTCAGGGCATTTGGAGAACTTTTATTTTTGGGGTATTTTTATATTGCATGGATAATTCAGATAACAGACAGAAAAATACTTGTTTTTATTTTATTTAATATAAATAACATAAAGTAAAAGTGGGGTACAGAAGGTTGTGCCTTCTAGTTTCATCCATCTCATGATCATCGAAAGGAATCCACTAACAAGGCTGATCAAGTCTTGTTAACAAACTCATTCCGAATAACATGGAAACGGAGAAATTTCGAATAACACTATGTTACCTCAACGGGGATATGCACATCCCCAATAATAAGAATAGCATATTTCTTCTTGACAGTAGGAAGAGGAAATTCAAAACCTCCAAATATAATCGATGGAATTTTTCCAATAGAGTTGATACTATGAACTTGAGGTTGTTACCTCCGAAAGTGTACCGTGTGCTCATTACCATTAACATGAAAATTGACATTGCCTTTAGTGCAATCAATAACAGCCCCTGCAGTATTCAAAAAGGGTCTTCCAAGAATAATAGACATACTATCGTCCTCAAGGATATCAAGAATAACAAGTCCGTTAAAATAGTAACGTTTGCAACTACAACAGACACATCCTCACAAATACCGACAGGTATAGCAGTTGATTTATTAGCCATTTGCAAAGATATTTCAGTAGGTGTCAACTTATTCAAATCAAGTCTACGATATAAAGAGAGAGGCATAACACTAACATCAGCTCCAAGATCACATAAAGAAGTTTTAACATAGTTTCTTTTAATGGAGCATGGTATAGTGGGTACACCGGGATCTCCATGTTTCTTTGGTATTCCACCCTTAAAAGTGTAATTAGCAAGCATGGTGGAAATTTCAGCTTCCGGTATCTTTCTCTTGTTTGTAATTATATCATTCATGTACTTAGCATAAGGATTGGTTTTGAGTATATCAGTTAATCGCATACACAAAAAGATAGGTCTAATCATTTCAGCAAAGCGCTCAAAATCCTCATCATCCTTTTTCTTGGATGGTTTGGGAGGAAAAGGCATGGGTTTCTGAACCCAAGGCTCTCATTCTTTACCATGTTTCCTAGCAACAAAGTCTTTTTTATCATAACGTTGATTCTTTGATTGTGAGTTATCAAGATCAACAACAGGTTCAATTTCTATATCATTATCATTACTAGGTTGAGCATCATTATGAACATTATTGTTAACATTATCACTAGTTTCAGGTTCATTACCTGATTGTGTTTTAGCATCAGAAATAGAAATATCATTTGGATTCGCAGGTGTTTCGGTAATAGGTTCACTAGAAGGATGCAAAGTCCTATCATTTTTCTTTTTCTTCCTCTTAGAAGGACTAGGTGCATCTATATTATTTCTCTGAGAATCTTTCTCAATTCTCTTAGGATGGCCTTCAGGATACAAAGGTTCCTGAGTCATTCTACTAGTTCTAGTAGCCACTCTAACATCATTATCATTATTCTTACTATTCAATTCATTGAGCAAATCATTTTGAGCTTTAAGTACTTGTTCTACTTGAGTGGTAACCATGGAAGCATGTTTACTAATAAGTTTACGTTCACCTTTGACATTAGCCATATAATCACCCAAGCGTTCAAGCATATTTGAATTGTATTTCAATTGTCTACCAAAATAAGCATTAAAATCTTCTTGCTTAGCCATAAATCTATCAAACTCATCTAAGCATGGGCTAGCAATCTTAGTAAAATGGGATTTCAGCTTTATCATATCTATAGAGAGAATTTACCTTTACTACCTGTGTCGGGTTATCAAGACCATGAGTTTCTTCAATAGGTAATGGATTAAGATTATATGTTTCTTCAACTGGCGGTAAATTAAGACCGTGTATTTTTTCAATAGGAGGTAAATTCTTAACATCTTCAGCTTCAATACCTTTTTCTTTCATAGATTTCTTTGCCTCTTGCATATCTTCAGGACTGAGAAATAGAATACCCCTCTTCTTCGGAGTAGGTTTAGGAATAGGCTCAGGAATTGGCTCCGGAGGTGTCCAATTATTTTCATTTGTCAACATATTATTCAATAGAATTTCAGATTCATCCGGTGTTCTTTCCCTGAAAACAGAACCAGCACAACTATCCAGGTAATCTCTGGAGGCATCGGTTAGTCCATTATAAAAGATATCAATTATTTGATTTTTCTTAAGAGGATGATCAGGCAAAGCATTAAGTAATTGGAGAAGCCTCCCCCAAGCTTGTGGGAGACTCTCTTCTTCAATTTGCACAAAATTATATATATCCCTTAAAGCAGCTTGTTTCTTATGAGCAGGCAAATATTTAGCAGAGAAGTAATAAATCATATCCTGGGGACTATGCACACAACCAGGATCATGAGAATTAAACCATATCTTAGCATCACCCTTTAATGAGAACGGAAATATTATAAGGATGTAAAAGTAACGAGTTCTCTCATCTTTAGTGAACAGGGTGGCTATATCATTCAATTTAGTAAGATGTGCCACAACAGTTTCAGATTCATAACCATGAAAAGGATCAGATTCAACCAAAGTAATTATATTAGAATCAACAGAGCATTTATAATCCTTATCAGTAACAAAGATAGGTGAAGTAGCAAAAGCAGGGTCAGGTTTCATTCTAGCATTTAGAGATTGCTTAATCCATTTAGCTAATAGCCTTTTGTGTTCATTTCTATTTTTGCAAGCTAAAATAGCTAAAGAAGCTTCTTGATCAAAAACATAACCCTTAGGACTAACAAGTGATTCTTCATCATCACTTTCATCAGTATCTTCAGATTCAATATTTTCAATTTCTCTAGCTCTAGCAAGTTGTTCATCAAGAAATTTACCAAGTGGCACAGTAGTATCAAGCATAGAAGTAGTTTCACCATAAGTATCATGCATAGCAGAAGTGGCATCATCAATAACATGCGACATATCAGAACGAATAGCAGAAGCAGGTGTAGGTGTCGCAAGCTTACTCAAAACAGAAGGTGACTCAAGTGCAGAGCTAGATGGCAGTTCCTTACCTCCCCTCAAAGTTGAGGGATAGATCTTGGTTTTTGGATCTCTCAAGTTCTTCATAATGATAAGCAGATATATATCCCAAGTGACTCAAAGAATAGAGCTATGCTCCCAGGCAACAGCGCCAGAAAATAGTCTTGATAACCCACAAGTATAGGGGATCGCAACAGTTTTCGAGGGTAAAGTATTCAACCCAAATTTATTGATTCGACACAAGGGGAGCCAAAGAATATTCTCAAGTATTAGCAGCTGAGTTGTCAATTCAACCACACCTGGAAACTTAGTATCTACAGCAAAGTATTTAGTAGCAAAATAATATGAGAGTAGTGGTAACGGTAACAAAAGGTAACGGTAGTAAAAGCAATGTTTTTGATATTTTGTAGTGATGATAGCAATAGCAACGGGAAAGTAAAGAAGCGAAGAACAATATATGGAAAGCTCGTAGGCAATGGATTAGTGATGGAGAATTATGCCGGATGCGGTTCATCATGTAGCAGTCATAACCTAGGGTGACACAGAACTAGCTCCAGTTCATCAATGTAATGTAGGCATGTATTCCAAATATAGTCATACGTGCTTATGGAAAAGAGCTTGCATAACATATTTTGTCCTACCCTCCCGTGGCAGCGGGGTCCTTACGGAAACTAAGGGATATTAAAGCCTCCTTTTAATAGAGAACCGGAACAAAGCATTAACACATAGTGAATACATGAACTCCTCAAACTACGGTCATCACCGGTAAGTATCCCGATTATTCTCACTTCGGGGTTAACGGATCATAAAACATAATAGGTGACTATAGACTTGCAAGATAGGATCAAGAACACTCATATATTGATGAAAACATAATAGGTTCAGTTCTGAAATCATGGCACTCGGGCCCTAGTGACAAGCATTAAGCATAGCAAAGTCATAGCAACATCAATCTCAGAACATAGTGGATACTAGGGATCAAACCCTAACAAAACTAACTCGATTACATGATAGATCCCATCCAACCCATCACCGTCCAGCAAGCCTACGATGGAATTACTCACGCACGGCGGTGAGCATCATGAAATTGGTGATGGAGGATGGTTGATGATGACGATGGCGACGGATTCCCGTCTCCGAAGCCCCGGACGGACTCCAGATCAGCCCTCTAGAGAGGTTTTAGGGCTTTGCGGCGGCTCCGTATCGTAAAACACAATGATTTCTTCTCTCTGATTTTTTTCCCCCTGAAACACAATATTTGGAGTTGGAGTTGGAGTCGGAGAGGCAACAGGGTGCCCACGAGGTAGGGGGGCACGCCCTAGGGGGGCAGGCGCGCCCCCACCCTCGTGGACAGGTGGTGGGCCCCCTGGCCTTCATCTTTTTCAGGTATTTTTCATATTTTCTGAAAAGTTTCTTCGTGAAGTTTTAGGTCATTTCGAGAATGTTTGTTTCCGCACATAAATAACAACATGGTAATTCTGCTGAAAACAGCGTCAGTCCGGGTTAGTTCCATTCAAATCATGCAAGTTAGAGTCCAAAACAAGGGCAAAAGTGTTTGGAAAAGTAGATATGATGGAGACGTATCAATTACATGCAAGTCGCCTAGTACCTGCACAAACAATCAAGAACCTTGCAGCCAACGAAATAAAGGGGTTGTCAATCCCTTCACGACCACTTGCAAAAGTGAGATCTGATAAAGATAATAAGATAAATATTTTTGGTATTTTTTTTGTATAGATTGAAAAGTAAATATTGCAAAATAAAATAAACAAGATGCGATAATAAAAAGAGATTCAATATAATAAGGAAGAGACCCGGGGGCCATAGGTTTCACTAGTGGCTTCTCTCATGATAGCAAGTATTATGGTGGGTGAACAAATTACTATCGAGCAATTGATTGAAGAGTGCATAGTTAAGAGAATATCTATGCAATGATTATGAAATATAGGCATCACATCCGTGTTAAGTAGACCGAAACAATTCTGCATCTACTACTATTACTCCACACATCGACCCCTATCCAGTATGCATCTAGAGTATTAAGTTCATAAGAACAGAGTAATGCTTTAGGAAAGATCACATGATGTAGAGGGATAAACTCAAGCAATATGATATAAACCCATCTTTCTATCCTCGATGTCAACAATACAATACGTGCCTTGCTGCCCCTACTGTCACTTGGAAAGGACACCGCAAGATTGAACCCAAAGCTAAGCACTTCTCCCATTGCAAGAAAGATCAATCTAGTAGGCCAAACTAAACAGATAATTCAAAGAGACTTGCAAAGATATCAAATCATGCATATAAGAATTTAGAGAAGAACAAAATATTGTTCATAGATAAACTTGATCGTAAATCCACAATTCATCGGATCTCAGCAAACACACCGCAAAAGAATATTACATTGAATAGATCTGCAAGAACATCAAGGAGAACTTTGTATTGAGAACCAAACAGAGAGAAGAAGCCATCTAGATAATAACTATGGACCCGAAGGTCTGTGGTAAACTACTCACACATCATCAGAGAGGCTATGGTGTTGATGTAGAAGCCCTCCGTGATCGATTCCCCCTCCGGCAGATCACCGGAAAAGCTCCCAGATGGGATCTCATGGGTACAAAAAGTTGTGGCGGTGGAAAAGTGGTTGCGTGGCTCCCCTGGATGTTTTTAGGTATAAGAGTATATATAGGCAAAAGAAGTACATTGGTGGAACTATGAGGGGCCCATGAGGGTGGGGGCGCGCCTACCCCCCTGGGCGCGCCCTCCTATCTCGTGGCCGCCTCGTTGCATCTCTGACCTCCACTCCAAGTCTCTTGGATGGCATTTGTTCCAAGAAAGATCCTCGCGATGGTTTCGTTCTGTTTGGATTCCGTTTGATATTCCTTTTCTGTGAAACACTGAAATAGGCAAAAAAACAGAAACTGGCACTGGGTCTCCGGTTAATAGGTTAGTCCCAAAAATAATATAAAATAGCATATTAGAGCTCATTAAACATCGAAAACAGATAATATAATAGCATGGAACAATAAAAAATTATAGAAACGTTGGAGACGTATCACGGGACGGCGTTGAATTGGGCGAATGCTGGTCGGCTGAGGAGGGCATGGTAGCCACTCCAAAATGGAGCGATGTCGAAGATCAAGGCTATGCTTCAGAAGTTGTCTGGTGAGCCGAATACCACTTCCAGAGTTACCGTGCCTGAGCAGCGGGCATCTACGCCCGGAATAACCCCCTTTTAAGGTGGTGTTTCTGGGTTTGATCCTTGACGGATCGATCCCCATTTTCCTCACTATGTTTGCATAAATCAGATTGAGACTACTACCTATGTCCATTAGTACTCTCGTGAGGTGGTACCCATCGACAATGGGGTCAAGTACCAGGGTCACCTATCCTCCATGATGGATACTAGTCGGATGGTCCCTGCGGTCAAAGGTGATCGGGCAAGCCGACCACGGGTTGAACTTCGGTGATACGGGCTCGACGGCATACACATCCCGCGGCACGCCCTTCCTCTCCTTCCTTGGTATATGGGTGGTGTAGATCATGTTCACCGTCTCGACCTTAGAAGGGAAGGGTTTTTTGCCTCCATTGTTCGGCCTAAGGGGCTCCTCATTGTCCTTGCTTCGTGGGCTCTTGCCAAATTCTTCAGATGTGAGCTTGTCGGCCTGTTTTATCACCCAACAATTATGGTTGGTGTGGTTGGCGGGCTTTTCGGTGGTGCCATGGATCTGGCAGGTCCTGTCCAGGATTGCGCACAACTTGGTTGGGCCGTCCTGGATGCCTTTAGAGGACTTTTTCCGTTATCCGGACTTCGGATTACGGAATCCGGCATTGACTGCATTTCATCAGCTTCGTCGTTGTTGTGGCAATGTTTGTTCTTCTTTTGTCATGGCTTCCCGTTCCTGTCCCAAACTTCAGAGGTGCCGGGGGCTTCTGTGTTGGAGCTTCTACGAGCCAGCCAACTATCCTCTCTGGCGCAGAAGCGGGTCATCAGGGAGGTAAGCACTTGTAGGAGATATGCCCTAGAGGCAATAATAAATGATATTATTTATCTCCAAGTTCATAATTATGTTTATGTTCCATGCTATAACTGCTATGGTTCTCGAGTCTGCAATAACACGAGGCTCAGAGGAAGACTCATATGCACGTGTGGAATAGTAAACGGTAAGAAGTATTCTTAGTCTGGCCTCTAACACTAGCTCAAGTGTTGCATGATGGTTCTATTTTCCTGATCACGGGCATGTCTATGCCAGCAACTTTGAGGGCACAATGCTAAGAGGACATTTGTGTTGAATCGACCCGGATTGATGTTATGCTATGGGATTAATTCGTCACAAGTTAATGCTACATAACACAGAGATGGTTAACGTTTGCATGATTCCTTAGACCATGAGAGTATCGAGTTTCTTCATGCTTGCTTCATGAACTTTGGGGTTTGTTATACGTCATCCCTAAATGGGTGGCTATTACGGCAGCTTCCGTGTTCATGGAAAAGTATGTCAAGTAACTTGATAGCTCAAGATTGGGATTTTCTCCTCCGACAATGGAGAGATATCTCTGGGCCCTCTTGGTGTTACGGTATCCATCATCATCTGGCCATATACTTTGTGATTTGATCACGGGGATGCCAGAACATGGGAACGAGAAAAGAGAACAATACCGGTAATGAGGTAACTGGCATAGTGCACAAGTTGTTGATCCACGGGGATGCCAACATGTCTCACCTCGGGTATTTGTAACATATCACGAAGTAACAGGAATAACACACGGCAACTGGAGGTTCGCTCGAATATTCATTCGTGTGGGTATAGGAGTCAATATGGGTGTCCACGGCTCCGATGTTGATCATTGATCAGAAAGTTTTCCGGTCATGTCTATGCTTCACTGAACCTATAGGGTCACACACTCAAGGGTCATCTATTTGCTGAATACTAGACAGGGAGTTTGAGAGAAATTCACCGAAAAAGTTTCGGACACCGAAATGTTTCAGACAGTGGAAAATTTCCGCAGAGAGAGGTCATCAGATGAGTTTCGGTGAAACCGAGAAGTTGTTTCGGGATATACTATTAAGTCAAATTGGTTTCGGCACATGCCTGATAATTCCTGGAGGGTGCCAGAGTCATTCTGGAAACTTTCTGGAATTTTCCGGGATAAAAGAAGGAATTGTTTCGGAGCTGTCGGTACCGGTTTGGTTGCTTTTCGCAGATGAAATTCACTAATCTGAAATTGTTTCGGAATGAATCCAAAATCATTTTAGTGGGTAATGGAATTATTCTAAGACCCACAGAAATATTTTCGGATTTAATGGACGCAAAAAATTGTCTTCATGAATAGTGAAAACGCATTCTTGTTTGCTTTTCGCATATGAAATTCACTAAACTGAAATTGGTTCGGAATGCGATGAAAATTATTTTAGTGTGTACTGGAAATGTTCTCATCCCACAAAAATATTTTAAATGTTCTGGCAATCCACGATCTTGATTGATCAACGAAGTGCTAACAGTTCGTTGGAAACCACCATAGTTAGAAAGAAAGATGAAATTTTGCAGACAAAAGGGCAATGCAGATATGATCCGCACGGGGGTCATGCGTATGATGAAGTTCAATATGGGGCTCGAGATTTTTTTACCTCGTGTTTCATACACCCCGCAAAGTTAATCTAGCGACTTGAATTATCATACTTGATGATGGACGTTGGTAGCTTCGGTTTGTTTCGAAACCTTAGAAGCCATGAAAACAAGTTTTTGCATGAACCGATTAGAGGCGTCTAACTTGGTTTTGCAGGTGGGTTTGCATGTGCATGTGATGTGGTATAGCAATGCTCATAATAATTTGATTATGTATGAGATGACTATATGATGTAATTAACATGACCTGCATGTCATGATTCGGCATGATGGCTGGAGCCATATGATTGCACTTTAATGACCTGTGTGTCAACCTTATGTAATGTATTTATTTTATCCACTATGGAGATAGCGATATTATCTGGTGCATCGACAAGGTGGTGGCAATCTTCGGGAAGGTGAACACTGACGCGAATGCCGAAGACGAAGAAATACTTGACTTCTCCGTTAGAAGAGCCTATACCATATCATGCTATTATGAATTGCCTGAAATGTTTACCCCTTTTGATGCACCCTTCTTGATTGCGCGGTAGTCTCTTTTATTAGGGTGATCTCTCAAAAACAATATCAAGTAGTTAGTGCTCTCCCAAGTGTAGCACCATCACGGAACCTAACTTTTCGGAGTATCGCATGATCTCCCTAGGTACGAACGATTAGGGAAGTGTGAGGTGGGTGAGTTGAGACCTCGCAGCAAGATCACTTAGTTGTCTTGACATTCTAGAAGGATCTCCCTGAGCTCGAAACACGCCCATCGAAATATGAACAAGAGTCACATAGATATGTGATCGACAAGTTTGCCTACCGATTGAATTTCGTTCCATCAGTGTTCATCTCATTCAATGGCGTTGAATGGATATGCGGGTCTTGTGTCACTCATAATCAATTTTGAGAGATATTGATTTGAGTGGGAGCGCACTGTTGAATAAACATGTTTAATTATCAGTGCAATTAATTATGAACACTGTCTAAGTGTTTTTTGCAAAATAGTTGTAGAATAATGGCTCGCGTTTCCACCTTCCCTGTTAAAATTGAATAGCTGTTAAATATCTGATTAAAACTTTATGATTGGTAACGTAATGTGAGGATTGTCCTCAAAAGTGCCGAGAAGGACTTTGTCCTATTGCATGCTTTCTGTATACTCCCACTAAATGCAATGGATGATGAGACTCTCGTCCTTCAATCCAAAAGCTAGAATTCCATTACGGTCAAGTGCAATATTTTTGCTTCCATTAAACCCGAACTTCGAAAGTTTTGGGATAGTTATGTGATATTCATGGAAATGAAAATTAATTTTCAAATACAAACAAAGGTTGAAAGATATGAAATATCCAAGGCAATGTTTGTTTGCAATTTATTAGTAAAGTGTTTACTATGCATTAGACTGATAAGAGAGGGATCCAGAAGAACACATGTCATATGATGAAAGGTGAATAAAACAACAACTTAAAGAGAAAGGAAGTATCCAAAGGGTGTTAGTATACTTACACGCCTAGGAAGTCCGGGGCTAACGCCACTCTTAAGTTGGGTGCTTCTTTTGTGAGTAGGAAATACTAAAATTTAAACTGTTAGAAGTATAAAGGCAGAAAGAAAGATGACAGGAATATCCAGCTCATGTATGAATGTCATACAAGTTTTTGATGTATAGAAGGCTGGTCAAAGATATAGTTCTTGGGCGTTATGGTTAAACATGTTAATCACTAATTCTATGGTATTGTGAATTAATCACAAAGATACCCGCTCGATTGCATTTAGTTGCAACTCGATGTAAGAACTACTATGGCCTAAAAGATTGTCCAGGAATGAGGTTTTAATACATGCTGGTAACATAGTAAAAGTTACTATACCTTCCATCGGTGTATTACCTATGTATTTTCTTTCATAATTCATTTTAGAGTTTCCCACACTCTATCCCTTTGCATAAGGTATCTTGCAAGAAGGTTGTTCATAAGAGAACTTTTGATGTTCAATATTATGAATAAACATAAGGGCCATACTTTCATTATGAATGAGATGTATGTTATGAATAATGATATTAATATATTACCTCTGTGTTCACTTTCATAATTCATTTTAGAGTTTCTTACACTCTAGCCCATTGCACAATGTTCATTGCAAAAGGGTTGTTCATAAAAGAACAATTGTTGTTCAGTATTATGAATAACATGAAGGGCCATGCTTCCATCCAAGATGGGATGTATGTTATGAATATTGATGGTAAAATGATACATCCATAACACTGACGCTAAATCTCGGAAGACTATGAGAATACCACACATGCGTGGCACTGCATTTGGTCACATTGGAGAAACCGGCATGGAAAAATTTCATTATGATGGATTTTGAAGTCGTTTGATTTTGAATCATCTGGCACTTGCAACTTTTCTCCAAAAAGTGAAATGACTGAAATACCATTCACAGGCCATAAGGAACGAGCAACAAACTTATTGGTGATCATACATTTTGATGTGTGTACTTCAATAAATGTTGTTGCAAGTAGTGGATTTATATATCTTCATAAATGACTCAAGTTGATAAATGGATATTTGCTTGATGAGACGAGTCTGGATCTTTTGAAATCATTCGAAAGGTTTTCAAAAATGAAGTAGAAGTTATTGTAACAAGGAAATTATGTTTCTGCAATTTTATTGCAGAAAGGAATATTTGAGTTAAATGTTTAGCGAATGTCTGATGAGTTGTGAAAAGAGTTTCATAACTTACAACTCCCGGAACACCACTATGAGTGGAATGTCTGTAATCACACCATTTATGACATGGTAAGATCAAAGATGACATAAATAAATTTTCCATTATCACTTTTGAAGAGTAATGCTCTATAGACTGCGACTTTTACACTCAAAAGAGCTCCATCAGGTCTGTTGAAATGACGGCATGGTATGGTACTCCCAACCATGTTATATCTTTTCTTAACATTTGGAATATGGGCCTTGTGTAAAAGGTTACAAACCTATTCCAAATCAGACAAGTGATACTTTGTAAGTTATCCCAAGTCATTGGGTATTCCCCCACCACTATACCGAGGCAAATGATTTTTGCCATAAAACGATATGCTTTTAAAGAGAATAGTTCTTGCAAAAGGGTAAGTGGGAGGACAGTGCAACTCAATGAGATAACAAGTATCTTCGTCATCAGGTCAAAGGAAAGGAACCTTGGAAGTAATTCCAGAGTTTCCTACTGCGACTGATACGGAAGCCTCTACATTAGATGTATGGACTTCGGTCGAACTTGTAGCTGAACAACATAGGAAAGGCTCATGCAAACCTCTCAGGTGCGCAAACGAGATATTGTTGTTAGACAACAGTATACCTATGATACACAAGGAAGCGTTGATGGGCCCTAACTCCGGAATTGGCTGAATGCCAATATAATCCGAGATAGTTTCCATAAATGATTCAATATTTAAATCTTGATAAACCCTCTGAAAGACTTGGAGTCTAACGGATTGTAATGGGACTATAAACTGATATGGATAAAAAAATTATCCATTAAGCTCGACTTGTTGCAATAACAAGTTCAAAGAGTTGACTACAATGAGATTGTCTCATCGTAGCAATGCTTAAAGTCGGTTCGGGTTAAACTAGTAATTAATACATATTTCAAAACATGAGATATGAAACATGGATGCCAAAAGAATTTCCATGAAACAGAATTAGAACCTAGGACTTGTATGTGATACATTCCAAAGTATTTTGTCGGTCCGAAGGATGCTAGTAAGTATGCTAGCTTTAGAGTTCTAGCAATGGACACAAGAGAGCAAAATGGAGTTGGAATCTTCGTTTTTGATGGAATGGTCAATGGGATTTGACTTCATCAATGGGTAATGAAGATGCTTGTGGTTTCAAGAAAGTAAGTGGGAGCATAATAATATTTCTGAAAACCTTGTGTGCTTGACACATTGTTAATTGGAAATAAATTTCTTGACACGAATTAGGACTTCATTTGAAAATAGTTTTTTGATGAAGTGCTTGGGCTAAATAGCCTTGATATTAGGCATAATGATCTATGGCGATAGATTTACCTAATAGGGATGAGCAAAAATACATATTGACAAGATGCTAAAACCGTTTATCACTAAGAACGACAAGGAGTGATTCTTGCCGAAGTCACAGGAAAGAGTTTTTGCAAGAATCAGTGTACCAAAAGACTGATGAGCAAAATACATGATGGAGATTCCACACACTCCTGTGTTTTGATTAATCATGTATTCCATGGTATGTAAAACAACCAGATATGTCCAATACTCCCAAGCTGTTGCGAGTATAGATACCAAAGTGATCAAAAGTACTGATCATGGGACAAAACTGAAAAAGGATCATTGAGTACTAAAGTAGCACTGATGACATGTTTTCTCGCAAGTGGAGATCATGAAGAGTTCGTTGTAAAAGGTTACATCGATACAATATTCATCATTTCACCATCCGATTTTCGATTTAAATTGAGGGTTTTGTGTAACACATAAATATGGTGGTGCAGTCAGTTGGAAATTGTTCCAAACATGTTACTGTGGCGAATTCTATAACAGAGGCGAAGTATGTTGCCGCTTTAGAAGCGACAAAGACAAATATGTGGAATCATATAGTTCATTCATGAACTTAGTATGGTTCCAAGAAGGCTCTGGTTAATGGGGCACTATTGCAGATAGTTGCTCCATAAATCAGTCTGAGAATCGGGTTTCAACCAATGATTCACATATATACAAAGCCAAGTTCGCACAAAATATGAATTTTGTGAAAGCGTGAAAACGCGAGGATATGCAGAGATACACACGGAGTTGAAGTTGTTAGATCCGATGGACATCAGGCTATACCACATGCGAAGCATTTTTTACACTAGTATGCCATAGGTGTAAAGTGCATTAGCATTAACTAGATTATTGACTCTAGTACAAGTGGGAGTCTGTAGGAGATATTCCCTAGAGGCAATAATAAATGATATTATTTATCTCCAAGTTCATAATTATGTTTATGTTCCATGCTATAACTACCATGGTTCTTGAGTCTGCAATAACACGAGGCTCGGAGGAAGACTCATATGCACGTGTGGAATAATAAATGGTAAGAAGTATTCTTAGTCTGGCCTCTAAGACTAGCTCAAGTGTTGCATGATGGTTCTGTTTTCCTGATCATGGGCATGTCTCTGGGCCCTCTCGGTGTTACGGTATCCATCATCGTCTGGCCAGACACTTTGTGATTTGATCACGGGGATGCCGGAACGCGGGAACGAGAAAAGAGAACAATACCGGTAGCGAGGTAACTGGCATAATGGACAAGTTGTTGATCCACGGGGATGCCAACATGTCTCACCTTGGGAATTTGTAACATATCACGAAGCAACATGAATAGCACATGGCAACTGGAGGTTCGCTCGAATATTCATTTGTTTGAGTATAGGGGTTAATATGGGTGTCCACGGCTCCGATGTTTATCATTGATCGGAAAGTGTTCCGGTCATGTCTATGATTCACCGAACCTATAGGGTCACACGCTTAAGGGTCATCTATCTGCTGAATACTAGACAGGGAGTTTGAGAGAAAATCACCGCAAAAGTTTCGGACACCGAAATGTTTCGGACAACGGAAAAGTTCCGCAGAGAGAGGTCATCGGATGAGTTTCGGTGAAACTGAAAAGTTGTTTTGGGATATACTATTAAGCCAAATTGGTTTCGGCACGTGCCTGATAATTCTTGGAGGGTGCCAGAGTCATTCTGGAATTTTCCGGGATAAAAGCTGGAATTGTTCCGGAGCTGTCGGTACCGGTTTGGTTGCTTTTTGCAGATGAAATTCACTAATCTGAAATTGTTTAGGAATGAATCCAAAATCATTTTAATGGGTACTGGAATTATTCTAAGACCCACAGAAATATTTTCGGATTTGATGGACGCGAAAAATTGTCTTCATGAATAGTGAAAACACATTCTTGTTTGCTTTTCGCAGATGAAATTCACTAAACCGAAATTGGTTCGGACCGCGATGAAAATTATTTTAGTGGGTACTGGAAATGTTCTGAGCCCACATAAATATTTTCAATTCGAACGGACACTGAAAAATGTCGTCGTGAATAGTGAAAGTGCTTTTTGCTTGGCTTCTTGGAGAAGCCACCTTGAGGGCCGTTTGGTATTATCCCCTTTGGCTTCTTGGAGAAGCCACCCTTGGGCTTGGCTTAGTAATAAGGGTGGAGGGGCTGCCTAAAGACACACTCTTGCTCTCATACAAATGCCATGCATGATCTGGCTCTCTCTCTCCTTCCCAGCAAAATAGTTTTGTAGAGCCGAAAGGCTGTCTGGGTTCCAGCAGGAACTAGTTCTGGATGGCGAAGCCCTGCCGGATAGATGACACCATATGTGTGCAACCCCGTAGAGAGGTCGTAGTTTCGATCCTTTTGCCCGAGGGGCTATTTTGAGAGTGCCTCCCGAAGGGCTGGCCAAGTGACGGTCCGAGTTCTGTGAGTCCTCCCGAAGGGCTGTCCGAGTGACCGTCTGAGTTTTGAGGGTCCTCCCGAAGGGCTCTCCGTGACATCGTCCGAGGGACTGTCTGACTGCCTCCCGGAGGGCTGTCCGTGGGGCGGATGAGGGTATACATCCTCGCAGTTGGGAGGTTATAAATCCTAGCTGGAGGGATCTGCACCGCCGTTCGTCATCGAATCTACTTCTGCTGCGCTACGAGTCGGTAACGAAAAAGATCAAAGCATGTATGCAGTCTCCATAGTGGTCCTGGGCTGGTGCATAGGTCGGAAAATTTTTGTTTTCTGCTGCGTTACCCTACAACACAGACACAGTTTTTGGCTTGTCCTGGTTGAGCTGATGTGCTAGCCATTCATCTCAAATACTATGCTTGAAGGCAGCTATGGCTTCGGCGTCCGGACAGTCATCTATCTGGTTTTTCTTGGTCAAAAATCGGTTCCAGAATTGCCGGACAGATTCACCGGCTGTAGGATTACATGGCTCAGGTCATCGGCATCCGGTGGTCGGACATAAGTGCCCTGAAAGTTGGCTCGGAAGGCCTCCTCGATCTCCTCCCAACATCCTATGGAGTCTTCGGGAATGCTATTTAACGAGTGTCTGGTCAGACCCTTGAGCTTTAACGACAGGTACTTGATGGCATGGAGGTCGTCTCCTCATGCCATATGAAAGTGTGGCAGAAAATCATCAATCCATACGGCCGGATCTGTTGTCCCGTCATAGGGCTCATTATTTATAGGTTTGAAACATCCAAGAATTGGTGCTGCATCACTCTATCTATGAAGCGCAGAGGGTGAGCGGCGCCCGTGATTCGGGCTATGTCGCACCAGAGATCATCCTTCATCCGAGCTTGTTGCAGCTCTCGGGCTCTATCATTTCGGTCTAGCCAGGATTTGTACCCATCCCGTCTAACAGGAGGATTTATTTTATGTCCGTAAATGGACCTCGTCAGACCTGCCCGGGCATCCAAGACCCAGGGTAGGTCGTATTCATAGGCTGGCCGCAATGGCTCCTTGCCTTGACGGTGAGGGTAAGTGGGAGGTTGTTCGGCATTATCAGCTGTTCAGTCCCATCCTCGAGGGGGCAGTCTGGCTGGTCTACCTGAGTGTACCTTGGAGGCGTTGCTCTGTGGCCTCATCATCGAATTGCGGCAGTAATTTTTGCTTTGGGTAGCTTTTGGTCTATCGCTTGTGACTGCACTCCTCTTCGACATCTAGGACATTAGTCCATCTCTCATTAAATGGATCTTGTTCGGACATTAGTTTTTGCCAATGTTTCTTCACGCTTCGTGCGTTGGCAATTAGCTACCGTCTAAGCCACTCTTGATCCAGCGGGTCTTCGGGGACAATGATGTCCTCGTCTCCTAAACTAACCTCCTCTTTGGAAGGGGGTAGTTGCTGTCTTCGGAGTCATCGAGGTATTCAAGATCGAGTGGGTCCTCATGCTCCTTGTGGTCATTCTGTGGTTGTTTGTCGGCGTTGGGATCATTGAGGTTGTCCGCATTGTCCGGGGTACTGTTGTCACCGGTGTCCGTGTTGCTCGCATGGCTTCGATGGTGTTTCGGCAGCTCATCGCTGGGCATGCCGTTGTCCTTCCCAGGAGTGTCGTCATCGTCTTTTGGGGTGTCCACCATGTAGACATCGTAAGTGGACGTGGTCATCCAGTGGCCGGTGACGGGGGGAGCAACATTGGTGTTAGCCATGGCTCCACTATCCTCGTTCATGTATTTGGTATTTTCCAAAGTGTGGTCCAACATGTTAGTTAAGTCTTCGACAGTGGCTACTAGGTGGGTGGTGGGTGGGTCGTAAAATTCCCTGTAATTCACCTCGAGGGGATGCTAAACGCAGGCCGAGGGCGAGTCATCTCGAATAGACATCATCCGGATTCGGTCAAGTGCTTCGTTTAACAAGGCGAGGTTTACCGAGCTAGTGTGTGATGGCCGCTCTCGACCTATTTCCGTTGCAGCGGGGCGAGGGGTGGTCCAGACCTGAACTGAATCCTGGTTTTCCAGGGCCGAGTTGATCTCGAGGCCCAGTGTCGGGCTTGTGGCCGGATAGACATAAGGGACCAAGGACAAGACCTGGTCTTTGGATGTCTCCGCATTAGGGCTCGAAGCCAAGGTGGTAAGGGAGAGCTTGGACAAGGATGATTCCTAACTTCTGAACGTTGAACCGTCATTAGGGCTGATATAGACCGAACATCGTAGCGAGATCCGATCTGTTGTTGCGGCCCGACCTTTCCCGACAGTCCACCTTGAGCAGCAGTAGCCTCTCCCCCGCGCACGTGATGTACATGAAGTAGAGGGTTTGAACCATGCGGATCAGCGCAAGAGAAACAATCTACACGATGATACCTCATGCGCAAAATAATTTCCACGTAGAAATCACAGCGAAGAGGTTTTCTAAAGTTACCTCAAAAACTTGATACAGGTGTCTACCCTCGAAAAGACATCTTTATTTCATATAAAAATATAACCTGAATTTTACAAAGGACTAGATTGGCTTTATATAATAGCCAAACACCTTAATTATCTTGGAAAGCAGGACTTGTTACAAACTTAAAAAAAGGTAAGACTCATGCATATCTAAACCGACTTATAATACTACATAAAATAAACTAGTAGTAGCTTTCATGCATGCGTTAATCTATTCTAGGTGGGCCCTAGCCAACATCCTTCAAGCTCAATAACTTCCAGATAAATGGATTGCTCACGCAAATAATTTTCTTGATTGAAAGGAAAAGAAATAATATTATGTTTCTTGTTTTGATCTGCGCGTATCAAACACTCTTAGCAGGGAAATAGTCAAGACCAGTCAAGGACTCCTCGATGCCTCCTCCTGAACATGGCCTACCAAAATAACTAAAGTATTCTTTTCTTTGGTTTCCACTTGATGCATGCACGTTCAATCCAGAAGTAGCTAAAATCTCGAACTGAACAATTCTTACCCCTATTGATGGTATATCTATGTGTTTTGCAATCATACGCAACATCATGCTCTTTGTACCATGGCTCGCCCAACAACAAGTGATATGAAATCATCGGTGCTGGAATCACATCGCACAAAACCTCACAAAAATAATTTTCCAACAAAAATGGTACCTTGGTCTGGTGCGTGACAGTGAGCTCTTCATGACCCCAACTGTAACACCCATGATGCGACTATATCTCCCACGTGTCGGAGCACGACTTAGAGGCATAACCGCATGGTAGGCATGTCGCAAGAGGGGTAATCTTTACACATCCCTTGTACTGAATAAGAAAGGAATAAAGAGTTGGCTTACAATCGCCACTTCACACAAATACAAGTTAATCATACATCATGCAGAATACAATCAAGGTCCGACTACGGAACCAAAATAAAAGAATACAACCCCAAATGCTAGGTCCCCGATCGACCCAACTGGGCTCCACTACTGATCAATAGGAAACGAAACAACACAACAAACAAGATCTTCATCGAGCTCCCACTGGAGCTGGGTTGCGTCATCTGCACTAGTATCAACGGCACCTGCAACTGTTTGGAAGTATCTGTGGGCCACGAGGACTCAACAATCTCACACCCACGAGATTAGGACTATTTAAGCTTACGGGTAGGAAAGGGTAGTGAGGTGGAGCTGCAGCAAAGCACTAAGCATATATGGTGGCTAACTTATGCAAAAGAGATCGAGAAGAGAAGCAACGCACGGTCGAGAAACTATAAGTGATCAAGAATTGATCCTCACGCTATTTACGTTCAAGCATAACACCAAAACCGTGTTCACTTCCCGGACTCTACCGAAAAGAGACCATCATGGCTACACACGCGTCTGATGCATTTTAATTAAGTTAAGTGTCAAGTTCTGTACAACCGGATATTAACAAATTCCCATCTGCCCATAACCGCGGGCATGGCTTTCGAAAGTTCAAAACCCTGCAGGGGTGTCCCAACATAGCCCATCACAAGCTCTCACGGTCAACGAAGGATATTCCTTCTCCCAAGAAGACCCGATCAGACTCGGAATCCCGGTTACAAGACATTTCGACAATGGTAAAACAAGACCAGCAAAGCCGCCCGATGTGCCGACATCCTGATAGGAGCTACACATATCTCGTTCTCGTGGCAACACCGGATTGTACAAACTTCCAGTAGGCTAGCCCAGAGTTGCCCCTGGTGGCCACCGGCGGCTGACAGGTTCGGACCAACACTTAGACAAGCACTGGCCCGGGGGTTAAAATAAAGATGACCCTTGAGTCTGCAGAACCCAAGGGAAGGTGATAGGTTGTTAGGCAAATGAAAAACCAAGGTTGGTCCTTGCTGGAGGAGTTTTATTCAAAGAGAACTATCAAGGGGTTCCCATAACACCCAACTGCGTAAGGAACGCAAAATCAAGGAACATAACCCCGGTAAGACGGAAACTAGGGTGGCAAGAGTGGAACAAAACACCAGGCATAAGGACGAGCTTCCACCCTTTACCAAGTATATAGGTGCATTAAAGTAAATAAGATATAATAATGATATCGCAACAATATCCATGTTCCAACATGGAACAAACTTCATCTTCACCTACAACTAGCAACGCTATAAGAGGGGCTAAGCAAAGCGGTAACATAGCCAAACAATGGTTTGCCAGGAAAGGTGGGTTAGAGGCTTGAAATGGCAATATGGGAGGCATGATATAGCAAGTGGTAGTTATCGCGGCATAGCAATAGAGCGAGCAACTAGCAAGCAAAGATAGAAGTGATTTCGAGGGTATGGTCATCTTGCCTACAAAGATCTCTGAGTTGATGAAAGCTTGATCCTCGTAAGCGTACTCAACAGGTTCCTCGATCACGAACTCGTCTCCCGGCTCTAACCAAGGCAGGAACACAAGAAAAGGAAGCAACAATCAACCATGGTGCAATGCACAAACAACATGATGCAAAACATGGCATGACATGGGGATGTGATATGCGATGCATATGCATGCTTCGGAAGGGAAAGAATGAACCAGACATCAACTTGGCAAACCAAGTGCACTGCTAGAAAGATGAGTTGATTTCGGTTGAAATCGATATAAAGATCACCGGAATCGGATGCACGGTCGAGAAATGGCAAGCAAAACAATAATGGCACAAATCTGCGATTAATGGCACG
The DNA here is from genome assembly GCF_003073215.2 of Triticum urartu. Lineage (NCBI taxonomy): Eukaryota > Viridiplantae > Streptophyta > Magnoliopsida > Poales > Poaceae > Triticum > Triticum urartu. The sequence goes on along the minus strand of NC_053028.1, from coordinate 426,860,739 downwards.
ATGCCATCTAGAATGCAACAAGAAACTAAGCTACTGCACTTCAACATAACAAAAAAGCACATGGCAGTGATCTACTCAAGATGCTTGACAAAATATGAACACTGGGCTATGGCTAAAACACACAAGAGCATGTTCAAACAAGCATTGCAAAAGTGCAAAAGATATCAGCATCACAGACTTAGTGAAAATACTAACATGCCAGGAATTAACATCAGGAAGCAATGTTTAGAGCAAGCAAACAACATGCTACAGGATCAGATCATAGCAAACAAAGGCATGGCATTAATCTACTAAAAGCATGGAACAAAAGTCCCTTACTGCTCAAGTGCCAAAAAAGCACAGAAGATATGATGGCACCCATTTAAACATAGCAAGTTTTGTTAACAGATTCAGACTTAGCAGAAAACTGAGCATGGCAAAAACAAAGTCATGAAGGCATCTTTGCGGGCTCGATTAACTCACCACAAGGCATTGCATGACAAGATAAGCATACTAGCAGCAATAAGACATGATCATAAGGCTAAGCATGGCAAGAACAAGTTTATAGCATGCTTGGATCAACTACAACAACCATGGCAAAATTGATTAACATGTAAACAATCTGCTAGGAAGATTTTATAGCAAAAGTAGATCAAGATTAAGTCATGCTAGGGCATTCCATAATTGCAAATAGGGGCATGGATGGATAGAGCACAACCATATGTCCAAATCATCCTTACTGAAGAAACTCAAATAAAGCATGTATCTCACTGTAGCAACATGGTCACATGGCATCAAAATAACAGCAGACAAAGACTTAGCCAAAATCCTGAGATACTGAAATCAGCAATAACATGAAGGCTATTTGCATGCTTGTGCTAGTCACCACAAAGATCACAAAAATACATGGCATACAACCCTGTAAAGATGGCATGGCATAGATCAAAACACATGTAAAGCTCATGCCCATATGGTGCACACATCAAATGTGACAAAAATGACAAATCACCCTAAACTGATAAGTAGCAGCAGTAAACATTTTATAGCACTCTTGCATCAATGATTAGGGCACCAAGATGAACTCAAACAAGAATTCCACAATGGAATGGAATGAAGAGCATCTCCCAGTGAACATTTTGATATATCATATGCATGATTTGGAGCTACGGTCATCGAGATATGACATGACTAACAAAGGCATATATTATGAGGATCTGAGGACTTAGTGAAAATCCAGGACCGAAAAGTGAGCGTTGGATATCTATTCGTCGCACAGGGCAGGGAATAGGAGAGGCTCACCCTGGGCTTCAGCCCAACTCAGAGGGGAGGCAGGCCGACGCTGAGCAGACGGGCCACCGGAGCTGGGCCAGGCCCACACGGAGGCTGGCGTCCCATGCGACGAAGGAGGTAGGCCCGAGAAGGTGCTCGTCCTCCTTCTGCTCGAGCAGGGGAGGTGGCCATGGCAGGGCGGCACCGGCTTCGGTCGGCAGGGAGGCAAGGAGGAGGCCGGAGCAAGGCGGGAACGGGCAGATCCGGTGATGCGGAAGCCGAATCCGTTGGGGGTGGGGTTCGCCGGAGCTTCGCAGGGCGGCGGCGGATCCTACGTGAAAGAGAGAGAGGTCCATGAGGGAGAGATGTGAGCAGGGTGAGAAGAGAGAGGAGGCGAAGAGGGCGCGACCTGGCGAGGCGGTGGTGATGCTCGGCGGCGGGAGGCCAGGTGGCGGCGGTGAAGGCATGGGGCGGCGAGGTGCTCCCCCGACCCAGCTCGGGATCGAGAAGGAGGAGCGGCGCGGCACTCGGGCCGGCCGGACCAGATCCAGGCGCCGCGGGCCCGCGCGGTGGAGGGAGCGGCGGTTGGCGACGTGGCAGCGCGGGAGTGGAGGAGGGAGGCGGCCGCGCTGACGTGGCAATCTCTCATTGGTCGGAGCGACGTGGCGGCGGCGATGGACGCGTCCGATGGTAGATGGACATGTCCGGTGGCGCGGTGGAGGTGAGATCTAGGGTTACATCTGCGCGAAATTTCGGGAAGGGGCACATATTTATAGGTAGAAGGAGGTGGGAATGTCCAAATGAGGTGTAGTTTTTGCCCACACAATCGTGATCCGACGACGGAGGACATGGAAGTGGTTTGGATGGGTTGTTGCGCCGTTTGGGAAGGGTGTTGGGCTGCAACACACACGAGGCCTTTGCGGTTCCCCGGTTAACCATTAGAGCATCAAACGGACTCCAAATGGCACGAAATTTGATAGGCGGTCTACCGGTGGTGTAGCAAGGACACTTGGCTAATCTCGGTCCATTCCGAGAATGTTTAACACCCGCTCATGAAAAGAGACAAAAGGGGAACGCCTGTGCACGTAGGAGTGTCGGAATGCAAAACGGACAACGGGGAAAATGCTCGGATGCATGAGATGAACACGTATGAAATGCAATGCACATGATGACATGATATGAAATGCATTACATGAACAAAAGAAAGACAAAGACAAAACCCAACCACGAAGGGAATCTCATATCACATCTCTGTCGGATTTCGGGTTCCGATAGACCCTTGAGGTTCGAACACTGGGGTGCGCACGGAGATCTCTCCCCTACCGATCCACGTCCAATCTCCTCGCGTGATCTATGCTGGAAACAACGAACAACACAAGGGACACGAGGTTTATACTGGTTCGGGCCACCGTCGTGGTGTAATACCCTACTCTAGTGTGTGGTGTGGTGGATTGCCTCAGGGGATGATGATGACCAGTACAAGGGAAGAACAGCCTCGCGAGAGGTGTTCTTGAGCTGGAGCGATGAACTGCTTGGGTGAGTTCAGTCGCCTCTCTCTCTCTCTGCTAGGGCTCTATCAGATCTCTAGATGTCTAGGTGTGTCCATCTCTTCTCCCCCTACTCCGTGGTGGCTAACTCTATTTATAGAGTCCCTGGGCCTCTCCCCAAATAATTAGCGGGAAGGGCGCCAACAATTGGCCATTTTGAAGGGGAACATCTAGTACAAGTTATCCTGACCAAAGGTGGTCTTCGGCTGCCAAAAGCACTGGTGATGACGCCGTCTTGCGCTCCACGGTGACCTCCGTCCTGCCGCTTTGCTGGTCTTGGTCTCGTTGCACCGGAATGGTAACCTTTGCCCAATGCCTTGGCCTGTGCTTGCCCCCTTTGCACTAAAGGGGAAACAAGGACACTGCGCAGGCCGGCGCCCGCCTGGCGCCCGCCTGGTCTCGATCGTCATGGCTTGCGTCAAGGGCTCCTCACGAGGTACCCCTGCCTTGATCTCTCCGCCTCCTCGCGAGCCTGCCTGATGAGGCTGCCTTTGAGGGAGCTTTCTGTCATCCACCCCACGAGGCTTGGCCCCTCGCGAGGGTCTTGAGCTTGAGCTGATGAAGATGGGCCGCGCTAGGCCCCCACTTGAGCCATGCCGCAGGCCACAGGCAGGCAAGTCTGGGGACCCCCGTTCCCAGAACGCCGACAGTAGCCCCCGGGCCCAAGGCGCGCCCGGGCTTGGCCTAGTAGGGAAGCGAAGGGGCAAGCATGAAGCGCCGCGGGCCCTAATAGCCTGCGGCCTTGGGCGCCACGTGTCGATTGATTGGACGTGGGCTCCTGCGCTTCCCCACGACGCCTCGGCGACCGCATGACTTGGCAAGTCCCTGCATGCAGAGAGACCGGTCATGATTACCTGTGATCATGGTGCTCGGCGGTTGGCCTCCTCCGGCTATAAGTACGAGACTGCGCGAGCCTTTTCAGCCCATCCCTTCTTGCTGCTCCTTTTCTTCTTCTTGGCTACTCGCCGCTCCCATGGCTCCAAAGAGATTCTCGGCCGCGGAGAAAGGAAAGGCCCGCCAGGCTGGGCCTGACTCCCCCCGACCAAGCGCGGCCGAGGCCGCCCTCGCAAGTATTCCACGGTCCCCTTAGTGGCCTCCCGCGGCCATGGAGGCGGTTCCCTGCGCGATGGTGAGCGCCCGGCCACCGATGGGAGGCACGCCGTGGCTGCGCGCCCCCCTAGGCCACGCTTTCGCTCTACGGAGGTGCTGCCGGAGTTCGTCGTGTGGTCAGCGGACCCAATCAGCACCCGGCTCTAGCTCCCTCGTTTCTTCGTAGGTGAACTGGCGGCCAGCGCCGGGTGCGGCCTCTGGCTCCAGGCAGACGGCTGCTGCAGCAGGGCCTCCTGGGCTTCACTGGAGGTCTCCGTTTCTGGGAATGGGGCCCTGACCTGCGGCTGGCAAACGTTTGCCCGCGCGCGCGGCTTGGGCCAGTGGTGCACCCTGCACTTCAAGTTCGATGGTGACGCCACCCTCTACGTGAGGGTGTTCGGGGAAGACGGTCGCCGTGCTGGGTGCTGCCCCGAAGACGACGACCACGACCGCCTGCCTAGCCCCGATACTGACCAAGATGAAGACGGCGACAGGCATACAGGTGGCGGTGCTCGGGGTTCACCGAGCTTCGGCAACTCCCTCTCAAGAAGCAGCTCCTACAACGGTGGCCACGACCAGCCCCCGCGCCATCGCGCCCGCCTGGGTGAAGGTAGCGGGTCAGCCCGTCGTCGCCCCCCGGCAAAGCTGAGGAGGGATCCGTCTGAGCCCCAGGAGCAGCTCGAACCTTCACTGTGGGTTGGCGCAGGACGAATCGCGCCCATTTTGTTTTCCTTCTTTTCCTGCGCAGAAATAGAAGGTAGTATAGGGCCGCGCGGGGGCATGTTAGAACTGCTGCTGTTAACCATCGCGTTGCTTCCGCTATTTCTGCGTTGTGTTTCCGCACCGTGCACCCATGTGCGGGAATTATTTTAGCTCGGTGGGGCTTGACGCGGTCCTCGCCTCCCGAGGCCGTGGCCTCGCCGTGCGCTTTGTGCCCTGCAAGGATCAGTAGGAGGGGTAACTTTCGGTCTTGGTTGTGGGGGCGATCGGCCCAGGTCCTGCGCTCGTGTCGCGATGCCCGTGAGGCACGGACTGGGAGGGGTGCTCCCACAGAGGACTCGGATAATAAAGCTCCAAACGATCCTGGCAGAAAAACACTCATGAGGGCGCCCGCGAACCTCCCTCGTGAGACTTGTGCGAGAGAAAACGAGGCAAGCGAGTGAAAAAGACCAAGAGTCACAAGCCAGGAACGTCAACAGCTTCAATAAAACTTCAAACGGGAATAAACAAGCCAACTGCAGAAAGCAAGTGAAAAAGCCGCATCCGGCACCTATTCTAGTCTTCGACGTCTTCTCACCAGCGCGGAGCTAAGTGCTGCCACTGGGCGTGGGCGGGAGCCCCCGAGGCCTGAGGGCGGCACTCCGGAGACGCCGGGGCGTGTACAGCCCCACTCATTATTACGTGAGAGTGTCACGGGTGGTGAGCTTCACAGGCATTGGCCTTCTTCACAGGCACCGGGCCTTTCCCAAAACAAGGCAGCTTCACAGGCATTTTCCTTCTTCATAGGCACCGGGCCTTTCCCAAAACACGGTAGCTTCACAGGCACCGGGCCTTTCCCAAAACACGGCAGCTTCACAGGCATTTGCCTTCTTCACAGGCACTGGGCCTTTCCCAAAACACGGCAGCTTCACAGGCATTTGCCTTCTTCACAGGCACCGGGCCTTTCCTAGGTGCTAGGCCTCGCTCAGGGATAGAACCTCCGGACATGTTGAATGTTCCACGCGTTCTGGATGGGTACCCCCTCCGTGGTCTCCAAGCGCGCGGAACCAGGCCTGGAGACATGAACAACCTTGAATGGGCGCTCCCACATGGGAGAGAGCTTGTGCAGCCCCTCCCTGGAGAGAACCCGGAGATCCCCTACCTCAAGAGTTCTGGGGCGGATGTGGCGGCAGTGGTATCGTCGCAGCGCCTGTTGATAGCTTGCCGCTCGCAGCGCGGCTTCTCGGTGGCGTTCCTCCCCCAGCACGAGATCCATCCCCCGTATGGCGTCCTTCTGCGTCTCGTAGAACGCCAGGATCCGTGCGGAGCGACGCCTGACCTCGTGAGGGAGAACAACCTCTGCTCCATAGACGAGGAAGAACGGGGTCTCTCCAGTCGGCTTGGTCGCAGTTGTGCGGATTGACCACAACACGGACTGGAGCTCGTCGTACTAGCCCCCGCCACAGGCCTCCAGATTCTTCTTAAAGGTCCTAGCTTTGAGGCCCCTCAGGACCTCCGCGTTGGCTCGCTCGGCCTGGCCGTTGCTCCGGGGGTGTGCTACCGAAGCGTAGCATATCTGCGTTCCAAGGTTAGCACAGTATGTTTTGAAGAGATTACTGGTGAATTGCAAACCGTTGTCGGTGATGATGCGGTTGGGCACCCCAAATCGGCTGATAAGGACCTTGATGAACTTGACCGCGGAGCCTGCCGGGATTGTGCGGATGGCTTCCACCTCAGCCCACTTGGTGAACTTGTCCACAGCGATGTAGAGGTAGCGATAGTGTAACGCCCCGAGACCGTTGTGCCAGGTGTCCTCCAGTTTTCGTTGTCATTGCCATGTATTTTTCTTGCGTGTTGCATCTTGTCATGTCATCATGTGCATTGCATCATCATGTTTTCGAAACTTGCATCCGTCCCGGTCTCCTCGTTCTCTCCGTTGTCCGTTCTGAGCCCAACCACACTTGCACGCGCCCGCGGCATGTCCGAAATAGTATTTTATAAGTGGCCGGAAGATTTTCTCGGAATGGTATGAAAGTTGGCGTGTGGTCTTATTATAGTGTAGATAGACCGCCTGTCAAGTTTCATCGCATTCGGAGTCCGTTTGTCGCCCCAACGGATAACAATAGCGGCAGTATAGCCGGTCTATCGTCGGACGTTTTCGGTCTCCGGAAACTGCTATCGGGCTCTCTCTCTCTTCTCTCCTCTCAGCCTCGCCACAGTCCACCTAGGCCCACGCCTACCCTCTCTGCACATTGCATCCACCCCTCGCGCGCGTCTGAAAGCTGTCCCAGATCCGACCCGGACTGTCGCCACCGTTGTGTCCGGGACATCCCCAAACATCTACAAAACGTCTCCGTTTTGTTAATGGGACTTCCTAACATAGTTATTTGCGACCGTCCGATTAAGATCAAAGGTACCGGATAGCCCCTAATTTATCCCACCTGCTATTTATATACAGATGAAACACTAAATTCTAGCCCTCTTGTCCCATCACGCCGCCACCTACCTTTCTTCCTCGGGATCCCCTCATTCCCCCGATCCAATCCCACCAACCAGCTCCACCCCTCAATTTCATCACCGAGCCAACCAGCGGCCTCCCTGCATAGCCGCGCCCCTGGCCCCGATCCTGTCAACCGAGGCCCAGCCTCCTCTTGCTCATGCACGAGCACGCGCCCAGGAACTCGAGCGGGGGAGCCCCGATCCCACAGCACCAGGCGCCCTAGCATCCTCGTCGCCCCGCGGCTCCAGCGCGTCGCCCCCTTCCCGTGGCCGCGTTGAGCTCCCACTGCATCGCCCAGATCCGGCTGGGTCCATGCCTCCCCTGCAGCCCTGCGCCGCCAAGCTCCTCCCGCGGCCGCCCCACCATTCGTCGCTAGGCCAGACTCCCTCACCCTTTCTCCTGCTCTCCTTCCCTTTCTTCCCCATCTCTCTCCTGTGATTCACCCTCTCTCTCTGTCTTGTCTGGAACAGAGAACTCCCGCAGGGTTCGTCGCCAACGGACGCCATGGCCGCCTGAGTTCTTCCATGCCGGCCTGCTACCTCGCCTCGCCGACCCTAACTAGCCCAGATTCGCGTCTCCGACCACCAAGCCAGCGCCGAGCCCCGCTCCCCTCCGTCCTCCACCTTCCCTCCATCACGCCGCCCGTGGCCGAGCCCCTTGCCGCTCCGTTCTTTGCTTTCCTGGTTCGAGCAGCAGCAGCGAGCGCCACCGCGCGTTGACCCGTGCCTGGACTGCGACCAACGCATCCAGGGCCCAGCGAGCCTCCTCAGCCTGGCAGCGACCGGACCAGCCGCGTGCCTCATCCAGCCTAGCACCAACCGGGGCAAGCCCGATGTGAGAAGCCCCCCTCCTGCCCCTATGCATTGTTGGGCCAACCAGATTCAGCCCGTTGCGTATTTCTTCCTGCTGCTGCATTTAGCTAATTATCCAGAGTTGGCAGTTTTGCAGAAAAGCCCTCATACTTCATCCATTTAATAACTCCCAAACTGTGCAGCATATGTAAAAACTCCAAATATGAAACTTGCTTAGAATTTCATCTAGTTTAATAATATCCAACTTTCATCTATGTTTAAAATGCTTAAGATGCTGTTTGTTTAAACTTGCTTAATTAACTTGCTAAAATGATTTATTTCATAACTAAATAACCGTAACTCGGATTTTAATAAACCTTATATGTAAATGGGGTGGAAAAATGCCTAGTTTAACATGGTGGCTTTACTTTGCATGTTTAACAACTCTAAAATATGGTTTAGGGCAGAACAGGACCAAACCTAATATATGCACATGAGGAGTTTCCGGATTTGTTGTTCGTTGCTTCCGGCCTCATTTAAACTTGACTAGATAGGTAGTTTTACTTTGCTTCACCCTCTTGCCATGTTTATCAACATTTAATATTGTTGGGTACATAAACGAGATCGAACTAAATAACTTGAATGTGGTGTTTCGTCAATATGTAACGGAGTTGCATATTGAGCTCCACTTAATTTGTAGGGTTGTTTGTGCACTTTGCCATGCCATGCCTCATTAACCGGACATGCATCATACTAGTTGTGCATCGTGTCATGTTTATGTGATGGTTGTTTACTATGTTGTTTGCTTCTTTCCGGGTTACCTCTCGCGTTAGCTTCGGTTTCGTTCCGGAGTTGTGAGGCTCCGTTCATCTACGTCTGTTTGTCTTCTTCATGGACTCGTTCTTCTTCCTTGCGGGAATTCGGGCAAGATGACCATACCCTCGAAATCACTTCTATATTTGCTTGCTAGTTGCTTGCTCTTTTTCTATGCCTATGCTGCGATACCTACCACTTGCTTATCATGCCTCCTATATTGTTGAGCCAAGCCTCTAACCCCCCTTGTCCTAGCAAACCGTTGTTTGGCTATGTTACCGCTTTGCTCAGCCCCTCTTATAGCATTGTTAGTTGCAGGTGAAGATTGGAGCTTGTTCCATGTTGGAACATGGATATTTTGTTGGGATATCACAATATCTCTTATTTAACTAATGCATCTATATACTTGGTAAAGGCTAGAAGGCTCGGCCTTATGCCTGGTGTTTTGTTCCACTCTTGCCGCCCTAGTTTCCGTCATATCGGTGTTATTTTCCCGGATTTTGCGTTCCTTACGCGGTTGGGTTATAATGGGAACCCCTTGACAGTTCGCCTTGAATAAAACTCCTCCAGCAATTCCCAACCTTGGTTTTACCATTTGCCACCTAGCCTTTTTGTTTCCCTTGGGTTCTGCAGACTCAAGGGTCATCATTATTTTAACCCCCCCCGGGCCAGTGCTCCTCTGAGTGTTGGTCCAACCCGTCAGCCGCCGGTGGCTACCAGGGGCAACTCTGAGCTGGCCTACCGGAAGTTTAGACAATCTAAGCGTGCCCTGAGAACGAGATATGTGCAACTCCTATCGGGATTTGTCGGCACATTCAGGCGGTGTTGCTGGATTTGTTTTAACTTGTCGAAGTTGTCTTGTAGAACTGGGATGCCGAGTCTGACCGGAATGTCTTGGGAGAAGGTATATCCTTCGTTGACCGTGAGAGCTTGTCATGGGCTAAGTTGGGACTCCCCTGTAGGGATTTGAACTTTCGAAAGCCGTGCCCGCGGTTATGGGCAGATGGGAATTTGTTAATGTCCAGTTGTAGAAAACCTCAAGTTGACCTTAATTAAAATGCACCAACCGCGTGTGTAACCGTGATGGTCTCTTCTCGGCGGAGTCCGTGAAGTGAACACGGTGTTGGAGTAATGTTTGACGTAGGTTGTTCTACGATCACTTCTTGATCATAGTTGTTCGACCGTGCCTTTGATCTCTCTTCTCGCTCTCATTTGCGTATGTTAGCCACCATATATGCTAGTCGCTTGCTGCAGCTCCACCTCATACCTTTTACCCTTCCTGTAAGCCTAAATAGTCTTGATCGCGAGGGTGTGAGATTGCTGAGTCCCCGTGACTCACAGATACTTCCAAAACCAGTTTGCAGGTGCCGTTGAACCATGCAGATGACGCAACCAAGCTCAAGGAGGAGCTCTATGAAGATCGTGTTCTTTATGTTGTTCCGTTTTCCAGTTGGTCAGTAGTGGAGCCCAGTTGGGGTCGATCGGGGATCTGTGTAGCATTTGGGGTAGTCTTCTTTTATTTTGGGTTCCGTAGTCGTACCTTGATTGTATCTGGTTGATGTAATGCTTTATTCATGTAATTGTGTGAAGTGGCGATTGTAAGCCAACTATGTATCCTTTCCCCTTTATTGTATTATATGGGTTGTTGTGAAGATTACCTCACTTGCGACATTGCTTTCAATGCGGTTATGCCTCTAAGTCGTGCTTCGACACGTGGGAGATATAGCCACATCGAGGGCGTTACAGATAGCCCCCTGGCGCCCGAGGAAACGGGCCCAGAATGTCCAGCCCCCAAACTGCGAACGACCATGAGAGGGGTATAGTCTGTAGACCCCCCGCAGGCTGATGGATCTGCTTAGCGTGAAACTGGCAGGCCTCGCAAGCCTTCACCAGCTCAACGGCGTCGATGAGCGTCGTGGGCCAGTAGAATCCACTACGGAATGCCTTGCCGACGAGGGTTTGTGACGATGAGTGGTGCCCGCAGTCTCCGCCGTTTATGTCCGCTAGTAGCTCCTTCCCTTGCTCTCGGGAGATGCAGCGTAGGGACACATCATTTGGTCACTTCCTGTAGAGCTCTCCATCCCTGATGCAATAAGCTATGGCCTGCCGCGCCACACGCTCCGCTTCCTCCTCGTTCTCCAGCAGAGTCCCTTGCATCAGGTAGTTCTTGAGCTCCGGGATCCAACATGCTTCCTGAGGCTCTAACGCCAGGAGCAGGCGTGCCCCTGAGGCCGGGCCGCAGACCAGGGCTCCTGAGGCAGGCGGCTGAGGGAGCTCCTCCCTTGGTTGCGCCGTGCTCGACAGTGACGGCACCGCCGAAGGTTTGAAGAGCCGCTCCTCAAAGACGCCAGGCTGCTGAGGCAACCGCCGAGATGCCCTCTTGGCAATGTCATCAGCTTCCTGATTGGTGCCGCGGGGCACGTGTTGCAACTCCAGCCCCCAGAACTGTTTCTCCATCTTGCGAACCTCAACGAGGTAGGCTTCCATGTGCTCGTCCTTTGGCTCATATATCTTGTTGGAGAAGTTGATGAGGAGCTGTGAATAGCCCTTGATGATGAGGCGCTTTACCCCTAAGGCAATTGTGGCCTTCAAGCCTGCTATTAGGGCTTCGTACTCCGCTATGTTGTTGGAGACCTTTTCTCCATGCTAGAAGCAGAGTTTTACGGCGGAGTAGAGTTTGTCCTGGGTAGGGGATACGAGCACTGTGCCAGCTCCCGCACCGTGTCGGGAGAATGCCCCGTCGAAGTACATGACCCAGCCGTCCAGTGCTTCACTTCCCGGGGAAAGTGATCGGTCTTCGCCTGCCTCGAGACCCGGCGCTTCTGCCCATTCTGCCACCAAATCCACAAGTGTGGCTCCCTTGATGATCTGGTCGTACTGAATTCTAGCTGAAATGCCTGTAGTTCAATGTTCCATTCAGCAACCCTCCTAGCTGAGTTGGGGCTCCTGAGTACTCTTTCCAAGGGGTATGCTGAGACAACTTTGATGGGATGGCCTTGGAAGTAGTGGCGCAGCTTGCGTGAGGCCACTAGCAGCGCGAGGAGGAGTTTTTGAGGCATGGGATACCGTGCCCTCGCGTCCTGTAGCACCGTGCTGACGAAGTACACGGGATGCTCGATGAGGTTGAGGGTGCTGGCGCAGCTTGTGTCCTCCAGAGGTCGAGGCGTCTCTTGAGATGGCGGAGCCCCCAGTGCTTGGTCGCCTGAAGAGGCCTCTCCCGCTCCGGGTGCGTTCTCCTGCTACGGCTGTTCCTTTCTGGCTGCGGTTGCGGCCTTCAGGAGGCCCTCCCGGCTCTGCTTTGCTTCAGTTCGGATGGTCGATGCGGCCTTGGCACAGCGCTCCTTCCTGACCTCCACCAGGGCTGCGCTAGCGGAGTAAGGGGTGGCCGCAAGTTAGAGCACTAGGGGCTCCCGAGGACGCGGAGCTACCATCACTGGCAGGCTGGTAAGGTACCTCTTGAGGTCTTGGAATGCCTTGTCGGCCTATTCAGTCCATTCGAAGGGGCCCTTTTTCTTCATTAGCTTGAAGAAGGGCAGCCCTCGTTCCCCTAGCTTGGAGATGAAGTGCCCCAGCGTAGTTACACGCCCGGTGAGCTTCTGCATTTCTCTGAGGGTCCTTTGCGGGATCATGTCTTCGACTGCCTTGACCTTCTCCGGGTTGGCCTTGATGCCCCTGTGAGACACGAGGAAACCCAGGAGCTTGCCTGAGGGGACTCCAAACACGCACTTCTCTGGGTTGAGCCATAGGTCCACTTCGTTGAGGCTCACAAAGGTTTCTTCTAGGTCCCGTATCAGGGTTCTTGCCTCACGAGACTTCACCACAATGACATCGATGTAAGCTTCAGCGTTCCTCCCGAGCTGTCGGCCTAAGGCGATGTGCATCAGCCGCTGAAAGGTCGCGCCTGCGTTGCGCAACCCAAATGGCATGCATGTATAGCAGTACACTCCACACGGGGTCAGGAAAGCCATCTTTTCCACGTCTTCTACCGCCATCTTAATCTGGTGATAGCCCGAGAAGGCATCTAGGAAGCACAATAGGTCACACTCTGCGGTGGAGTCGACTATCTGGTCAATGCGGGGGAGCAGAAATGGATCCTGCTGGCAGGCCTTGTTGAGGTTGGTGAAGTCGACACACATGCGCTCCTTTCCTCCCTTTTTTGGCACAACGACCGGATTAGCCAGCCAATCAGGGTAGCGGACCTCACGGATAACTCCTGCCACCTCTAGCTTCCGGGTCTCTTGAACGATGAAAGCCTGTTTCTCAATGGACTGCCGCCTCGCCTTCTGCTTCACGGGGCGCACATTGGGGCCCACGTTGAGGTGATGCTCAATCACTTTCCTTGGGACCCCTGCTAACAGATCAGGTTCCCACGCGAACACCTTCTTGTTCGCATGCAGGAACCTCACCAGGGCCTTCTCCTGCTCGGGCTCGAGGTTGGAACCTAAGGTGAAAGTGGCGCCAGTGGACCCGTCCTCGTCGACTAGTACCTGCTTGTTTCCACCTTGTCTTGGGTGAATAGCTGCTTCTTTTTAGCCGGTGCAGCCCCCTTGGGCTCAAGGGCGTAGGTGCTAGTGGGCTACGTCACCGTGGCTACCCTGAAAACCAGCTGGAGCACCTGCAGCGCATCCCCTGACACGGTGAGGACGCCGCTGCTCCCAGGCATCTTCATGAGGTTGTACGCTGGGTGAGTTGCTGCCATGAACCGAGCCAAGGCTGGATAGCCGAGGATGGCATTGTAGGGGAGGCCAATGGGGACGATGTCGAAGTCGATCAACTCCGTGCAGAAGTTGTCGTAGGTGCCGAAGGTCACTGGGAGGTGGATCTGTCCCAAGGAGGCGGTGGAACCGGCTCCGACGCCCGAGAAAGGCCTGCTGGGTTGGAGCCGCTCCAGCGGCACGTGGAGGAGGCTGAAGGCCTCCACCGAGAGCACGTTGAGGCCGGCACCACCGTCGATGAGGGTCCTGATGACGGCCACTTCGCAGATGGTGGGGGTGCACAGCATCGGGAGCGCGCCCGAACCGATGGGGTTGAAGGGGTGATCCTCCGAGTCGAAGGTTAGATCGGCCTCGGGCGCCACCCAGCCCAGGGGGCTTCTCGGTGCTTGGAGGCGGTGCTGATCCGGCGGGTGAACGGCTTGACGTGATGGCTCGAGGGTGGTGCCCGGGAGCCACCCAGGAGAGCTGCGACGACGGGCGGCGCTGGTGCGGCAAAAGGGGCGAGGAAGAGTTCGCACAGCTCCTCCCAGGAGGTGACAGAAGTCGTCGGCAGGTGGAGGAGCCACACGCGTGGGACACCAGTGAGGGCCATGGGAACCAATTGGCCATCACCCGGTCGTCTTCCCCGGCTCTGAGGACAGCCTCCTTGTACGCCAGTAGGAAAATCATCGAGTCTGTCACGCCGTTGTAGTGCAGCGGCATCTCGGGCTTGAACTTGCGCGGCCACTGCACCTGTCGCAAGGCGGGGACCAAGGCCCGGAGCCCCCTGGCCCCAGTGCCGGCATCCGTTGCTGGAGCGGGCGGCGCGTTGTCCTCCATGAGGGCGGGATGCGATGTCGGGGGAGAGCGGGTCGTCAAGAGGGAGAACTCCGGCGCACCCCTACCTGGCGCGCCAAATGTCGGATTTCGGGTTCCGGCAGACCCTTGAGGTTCGAACACTGGGATGCGCATGGAGATCTCTCCCCTACCGATCCACGTCCAATCTCCTCACGTGATCTAAGCTGGAAACAACGAACAACACAAGGGACATGAGGTTTATACTGGTTCGGGCCACCGTCGTGGTGTAATACCCTACTCTAGTGTGTGGTGTCGTGGATTGCCTCAGGGACTGATGATGAACAGTAAAAGGGAAGAACAGCCTCGCGAGAGGTGTTCTTGAGCTGGTGCGATGAACTGCTTGGGTGAGTTCAGTCGCCTCTCTCTCTGCTAGGGCTCTATCAGATCTCTAGATGTCTAGGTGTGTCCATCTCTTCTCCCCTACTCTGTGGTGACTAGCTCTATTTATAGAGGCCCTGGGCCTCTCCCAAAATAATGAGCAGGAAGGGCGCGAACAATTGGCCATTTTGAAGGGGAACATCTAGTACAAGTTATCCTGATCAAAGGTGGTCTTCGGCTGCGAAAAGCACTGGTGATGACGCCGTCTTGGGCTCCACGGTGACCTCCGTCCTGCCGCTCTGCTGGTCTTGGTCTCGTTGCACCGGAATGGTAACCTTTGCCCCGATGCCTTGGCCTGTGCTTGCCCCCTTTGCACCAAAGGGGAAACAAGGACACTGCGCAGGCCGGCGCCCGCCTGGTCTCGATCGTCATGGCCTGCGCCACAGGCTCCTCGCGAGGTACCCCTGCCTTGATCTCTCCGCCTCCTTGCGAGACTTCCTGATGAGGCTGCCTCTGCTGGAGCTTTCAGTCGCCCGCCCCGCGAGGCTTGGCCCCTCACAAGGGTCTTGAGCTTGAGCTGATGAAGATGGGACACGCTGGGCCCCCACTTGAGCCATGCCGCAGGCCGCAGGCAGGCAAGTCTAGGGACCCTCGTTCCCAGAACGCCGACAATCTCCGGAAAAGGCAAGAGTCGGAGTTACAAATATGGAAAGTTGTATCCGGGGCGTTACACCAACGGTACAGGTACGGTCATGGACATGGTGTCATTTATAGCTCCAACTTTTCCACCATCTCGATGCTTGCGGCGTTGATCAAATTCATGTGATCGATCGTCATGGCGCATGACCTCTCTCTCATCACCACACGGGTGTGAAAAAGACCAATCCAATGGCCCTCCTCCTCCAGCTGAAATCCATAACTTAACTTACTGAATGACAATGCACTCTCCATCTTGTCCATAGTGTCGTGAACAACCTGATGCTCTGAATACCACCTGATATAGGCCAAACCTCATAGCGAGATCTGATCTGTTGTTGTGGCCCGACCTTTCTCGACACTCCACCTTCAGCAGCAGTAGCCTCTCGCCCGCACACGCGATGTACGCGAAGTAGAGGTTTTGCACCTCACGGCTCAGCATGAGAAAAACAATCTAGACGACGGTACCTCAGGCGCAAAACAATTTCCTCACAGAAATCACAACAAAGAGGTTTTCTAAAGTTACCACAAAAGCTTGATACAGGTGTCTACCCTCGAAAACACATCTCTATTTCATATAAAAATATAACCTAAATTTTACAAAGGACTAGATTGGCTTTATATAATAGCCACACACCTTCATTATCTTGGAAAGCAAGACTCCTTAGAAACTTAGAAAAGGTAACACACATGCATATCTAAACTGACTTATAATACTAAAGAAATTAAAACTAGTAGTAGCTTTCATGCATGCGTTAATCTATTCTAGGTGGGCCCCAGCCAGCATCCTTCAAGCTCAATAACTCCCAAATAAACGGATTGCTCACGCATATAATTTTCTTGGTCGGAAGGAAAAGAAATAATATTCGGTTTCTTGTTTTGATCCTCGCGTAGCAAACACGCTTAGCAGGGAAATACTCAACACGAGACAAGGACTCCTCGATGCCTCCTCCAGAACATGGCTTACCAAAATAACTAAAGTATTATTTTCTTTGGTTTCCACTTGATACATGCACGTTCAATCCAGAAGTAGCTAAAATCTCAAATTGAACAAGTTCCTCTTCTTTGCCTATGCACATCGTGTGCAACACCTCAACATGCATGCACGTAGCATTTACTAGTGGTTGCTCATTTGTTTAACTTAGCCACAAGTACTCTGATGTATATTCAATGTATTTTTGCAGAACATCGTTTTAGGCGAAACACCAATTACTTTAGTATTTAAACCGCACGTGGCCGTATCAGGGGCCCAAGGCCAGGGACGTGTCATGAGGAGAGGGTTCAGCCGAGAGTGATTCTTGGCATCCGAACACCGCTTCAGCGTCAAGGCCTAAAGTTGGGTCTCCGGCGGGCACCGTTATCGCAGCTAAAGGGGATTCCTGGTCTCCGGACACGGTCGAGTCTTCTGCTATTCAGGTGAGCTGAAGGGTTGGGGCTAATCCATAGATCAGATCGAGGGAAAGCTCTGGAACGGGCACAACGGGGCCCATGGGGGTACAGGGAGAGGCTATGAATCCAGCAAAGACCAGATCGCCTCGGGCGTCCACAGCGTATTCTAGGTTGAAGAATCTAATCAGGTGCCCAGGGGCAAAATAGTTGATTTAGTGTAGATGACCAGTTGGGTTGGCGTGCAGCACAATGCTGCCGAACGCGAGAGTTGGCCGGGGACAAAGAGGTCCTCGGAGCTTACGCCATCTCTGATGATCAGGCGAGCCATCGATCCATCGGCGACCCAACAGCGGAACTCTCAATGAACGCACCAATGTCAGTGTCAAAACTGGCAGATCTCTGGTAGGGGGTCTCGAGTTGTGGATCAAGGATCAATGAGGAACAAGGGACGAAGAACATGGTGTTTACCCAGGTTCAGGCCATCTCGAAGAGGTAAAATCCTATGACATGCTTGATTGTATTTTATGTGTATGATATGGTTACAGAGTCGATCTACCTTGAGATCAGGCAACATAAACCCTAGGTTGATGGGGTAATGGATGTTGCTCTAGCCCTAAATACTAAAACCCCTTGGCTTATATAGACACCAGTAGGGTTAGGGTTACATGCGATCGGTTACAATGAAGGAAAGATCACGCTAACCCTTGACTTGGAGGGCACACAACGACTATGAAGATCTCCTATCCGGCCATGGATTCGCGCTCTAGCTTGGCCCCATAGTGGCCCATCAGTCTGACCCATATGTAGTAGGCCGATGGCTCGAGGACCCCGTAATCCAGGACTCCCTCACCTAGTTTAGCCCGTAACCAAGGCACCAGGGTTTGATTCCCATATAATATGTGATGTTTATTACTCATGGATTGGACCAGTTCAACCACTCCGGTTTTACCTCTGGTTCGCATGAAAATCGGTCGGTTTGAATGGTTTTCCCCGGACAAATTGTAGGATGGTCCGTAGTGCTTAAGAAAAATATCAAGGTCTTCGGTTTTGAGTTTTTTGGGTCCGACTACTGCTCCTGGTCGCCATTTTATACAATGATTGTTTCTAATACACACTGAATTTTTAAAAATAGACATTGGACATATTTTTATATTTTTAAATAGGTGTTTATTTATGAGTAACGCTACCTATCAGCCGGCGTATCTTTTTAAAAGATCTGCCGCCTCATGGGCCATTGGATTCAAAGCGAAATGGCCGTCACAATCAGCTGTCGGCTTTGCAATAAGTATTGTTGCAGATTTTTTTTTGCAATAGAGCTAATGTTGCAGATATTGTTTTTGCCTTCACCTTTATATAGGTGTTATAGGAAAAAAGTTTTGCGACATGACTGATGTTGTAGAAATCTTTCTTGCAATAAGGAGGATGTTGCAAGAAAAAATCACCGTCAGTCGTTCGCTGCGAGCTCTCTTCGAATAGTGGTGTTAGGGCATGTATCCCTCTAAGTAGTTTTGGTGATTGATGACAATGCATTTGCGGACTAATCGTGTGCGTTGAGCTTTTTTAGACATTCATTAATTGGCATGAGACGGTTCATTCCCCTCGGAACTCAAGGTGAAGATGGTGTAGTTCTCTTTTGTTTCGGTTTTGGTGGACTTGAGTCGTATGAGACACCGTACTATCAAGAGTGGGTCCGTATCGGAAAGGCTAGGGTGGAATCAACACGTACACATCTGTTTCGCACCCCCAGCTCCTTCCCTCATCCTTGGAGTTTAGTTGTTATCGCGGAAATGGCATTAGGGAGGCGCCAGTGGTAGTACCGCTGAGCCGAAGCGGCAGTACCGCTGATAGCCACAAGCGGTAGTACCGCTGTTTCACAGCGGTAGTACCGCCTGTAACATCCCGATTCTCAGAATGTTTAAGAAAAAGTTTTCAAAAAATCAGGGCGAGAAAATTTCAATTTTTTTATTTGGTAACAAATCTTAAATCAGACTTTTATAATTTGAAGGATTTAATTTGAACTAATGTCAACTTAAATTAAAAATTTGTGTTTAGTTCTTTTCTTTTAATCAGATTTTATTTTCCCTTCTTCGGCATATTAAAATATGCGCATTTGAATTTTCTTTGGTCTTCTAAGATTCATTTGATTTTTTTGAGCTTCTTTTCCTTTTCTAGATTTTCAATAGATTTTCTGTAGATTTTAATATGTCAATAGATTTTAATATAGTTTTCTATGGTTTCATGTATATAATATAGTTTTTGAGCTTCTTTTCCTTTTGAACATGTCAATAGATTTTAATATAGTTTTCTATGGTTTCATGTATATAATTCATGCCTAATTGTAGTAGTGTGTTAAACTTTTGTTTCATATTAGTTCTTGTAATTTATTAACACGCATAGCAGTTGATCGGGAACTTTTATGTTAGTATGATATTTGTATGTTCGTTATATGACTAGGAGTGCTCCTAATTATTCCATAAATTCTAGGAGTTAGATGCGATCGAATGGATTTATTATAAGTATTTATTTTATTTATTCATTATATATTTGTATGTTGTCTCATGTGGTATTTTTTTGCGTAACATGTCGCGCTATCTTATGCATGCGTACAATTTCTGTTAAATGTTTGCCATGCTTATAATTCCATAGGATTATTCTAAGCTTTGCTTTGTTCATTGAATCATGAATTACTTTATGTCTTGATTATTTTAATTTTTGCTTAGCATGGATATATCTTGGATATGGTTCGCATATTCATTTACATCCATGTCACGTGTTGTTTTATTGGTTTGAAATCATTGTCATGATCCTTTATGCTAGAAGTCAAATGAAATGATTTCCTGTTTGCGAATAAATCCATTGTGGTTATTTGTCGCATAGCATATTTTCGCCTAGTTGTTCTTTTGTTTTGTAGATGATTGTTATGCAAGATTACATGGTTGGTCTCATTAGGTCATGTTTACATTTCTATCACTAGTTTATTCTTGTGGCATAGAACTTAGCTTATTACATCCTGGTAATTATCATTTGTGTTTATTTATATTGGTTTATTACCTTGCCATGTTAACAATTGCTTCAAGTAGAATGCTTGTTTTGATTGTCTACTACCATGTGATATAGCATTGCGAGTATGTACTATCGTGTGATTGCACATATGGTTGGCTTTCATTAAGATGATTCACATGATAGTAGTTTGTTGATCTCATACTTTCTTTGATTAAATAACTTCTTGCTTGATCAATACTATGCCATGTTGTTATGATTGTATGACCAGAGTGCATAGTGTGTGTCAGTGTATCAACTCATGTTATAGATCATTCCAGGTTGTTATGTAATGTCTCTACAAGTGTATGTTGTAATAGATAGGAAATGCATGCCATGATCTTGTCCCTACTATTCATGCTACTATGGTGCATTGCTTACTGTTGTTCAATCCATGATATATAATTACTTGGTTACATGTTTGTATGCGTAGTCAACGTGATTACATGTCATAACTAGTATGTAGGCTTGTGTGCTATTGCCATGCTTGATAGTCATGTTAGTTGATATCAACTAAATTATGTCATAGTTATGAGTAGTATTGTATTGGTAGCATACTCTCGTATCTCTTGTGATGACCATACATGTCTACTTGTCATATCTACTTTATCTAGTTGTTGCAGTTGTGGTATGCTTAAGCTGAGACATGTCATGCTAATAACCTTTCATGCCTTATTATACTCCATGTTTATAGTTATTCTAGTGTTGCTTATACATGCTTAACTTGTCATACATTAGTATTATGAGTGCTCTATACTTGTTGCAATAGTTCATCACATGCATATGATAGTTACCTTTCATGTTAGTTGAGTTGTATCTTTCTCATATGCCTAGTGTGCATAGTTTGATCTCTTGTTTAAGCATGTGCCAGTAATATTATTGCTACTAGCTATTTGGCTATTAATTAGTTGTTCTTTATTATTAAGAGCATATTCTAGTCTAGTATCTTATCATGATCACTCGTATGTGTGATGCTTGTGTTATTCGTTTAGACCTCTAGTGGTTCTATACTCACATGCCTTGTGTGCAGATGTGTCTTGATTTAGTTGTTTATTTAGTTTTGACCATGGAAATGGTTTGGCTATAGTTATTACGTTTGATGTTATACTTTGGTTGTTGGTAACTATTATGAATATTTGGATTCATCCAAGTATTTATTTGTGGTTGATAATTACTCTTAACCATATCATGTCTAAGATAGTTATTCATCCATTTGATCCATGTGTTGTGTAGTTCTTGTAATTGTTTGACAAATGAATTAGTTTGATATAATGGAGTTGATTCTATTTTCTTTTAATAATGATTTAGGTCTAGACCTAGATCAATTTAAGTCATGTTGTTGAATGATGTTTTCATTGCTTAATTAGTATGGTTTATAATGTTTGTTTGGTTGTCATATAGAATACATGATTTTGAATTATAAAGTTGATGTATGTGTTTGGATGCTATTGACCATTATAAATATTTAGATTGTATCTAAATATTTATTTTTGGTTAAAGTTTACCTTGATCATGCCATGTTGTAATTGCGCAGTTAAAATGCATAGGATGGTTCCATTTCATGTGTGTGGATGCCATTGTGTTTGTTATATACTTGTTTCATGTAGAGTTAGTCGAGTTGTGTAGTGGGCACTACTATTGGTTAGTAGCACAGTTCATACTAGAGCGTTAGTCTTGATCGCCAAGCCTTCCATAGTTGTGTCAACCTAAACCTTGTCACACGCTGATTCCTCTCTACTTACCTCCCTATCATGCTATCTCATTTCAGAATCTCCATCTGATCAATATCTCGCTATCCATCCACTCTTAATTTGTTTTGGATGTTATTTGGATATTCTATTGCTTTGGCATTTATTGTTTTTCCTTTGCTATTGTTACGACGAGTAGGGAGTGACGACGATGTTGGACATGGACAGAAACAGGTTACCGAAGAAGGACTCAACAACGAAGGCATGCCTCCTTCTTTGATCATACTTATCCTATGTTTTACAAAATTGCATTGTGTTTTATGGCTACTATATGCATGCTATTTTGTCTTGTAGCTAGCGTGTCGATTGACACATTACCCTGACCCGCTTGTCGCCTATTCACTTGACACCTGAGTAGAATTATATAGTATTCTGGTAGAGTAGAAATGCTTAGCCATGCTTATTACCCTATAGGTTCTTTGTTGAATGATCTTTGAGTCATTGACACTTGAAACTTATTGTTGAGCTCGCTGAGCTAGGCAAGTTGGCCTTGTTGACCTTCTCTATCCTCTTCTACTCTGGGTGAAACTTACCATCTGAATACTGATGTGGGTGACAGCTGAATCAAGGATTGAAGGAGCGATTGGCTGCCCTTCACGAGCTGAAGGGGGCAATCAGTCGTCCGTGTTGCATGAGGCCTAATAAGTCTTGGATTTGAAGATTGTGATAACAGTACAACCACATGCTATATGGGCACTGGCTTGGTCAAGTAAGCTAGTCAGCCTTAGGTGTCGATGTCGTCGTACCACAGATGGGATAGCTGCCCTGCGGGGAGTATCCTCGGCATAGATGGGGGGACCGATTTGAGGACGTACTCTCAGTTCCATGCGCCAGACCCAGTGGGCATGTCACATCTTTGGGGGATCTAGTCCAAAGACCTCGTCACAATCTCCCTGCCGGTATACCAGATTGTGTACTACGCTAGCGACGGCTAGTGGCAACATGTCGGGATTGTGTCGTGTGGGTAAAGTGTACAACCTCTGCAGAGTGTAAAACTATTCGAATAGCCGTGTCCACAGTCAAGGACAGCACATGAACCTTTCTTGACATACAAGACCTGTCTTGCTTATTCCCTCTTTACCCCTATTCTTGGAACCTATGAAGAGTGTGAGTTGATCGAGGATCCTCACTTTGATGAAAGTTATTCTGGAGATAAAACACATTCGTATCAAAAATTGCTTTTATCCAACTGCTTTATTTGTCAAACAAAATTAGCTTTATGCAAATGAGCCATACAACCTTCCTTTGAAGCCACATGTAGCTATTAGGTCCTTCCCCGTGGGAGGCATGTTGAGTACGTAATGTACTCATGGCAATAATTTTGTTGACAACAGAGTTACCTGGAGATGAAGATGATGACTATGACTACTATGGCGATATGTAGAAGTGAGGTCACGTGGACTACATCGACTGCCTGTGGCTCAGATGGAGTCGCTATGCATTGTACTTTCCGCTGTTTTTCTGAATGTAATAAATGTCATGAGACATTTCTCTAGGTATGTCTTGTGACAATATATATTACTTGTAATACTTTAATGTATTGTGCAATGATATCATTTCACTGTGTTGTCAACAATGATCCTGGGGTTGACAAATATACACAGGAGGATCTGGAAGCTAATTTCGGGTTCTCACACCGCCCATGGCCACAAGCAGTAGTATGGCTCCAGTTTCGCACTGGTACCTCCTCGACTCGAGACGTGCGTGTCTCGTGTCGGGTTCAGCAGCAGTAGGAGCGGTAGTACCGCACCTACCACCGCTGCTAGTGCCGCCCGGGCTCTCGCTCCCGTGTCCCTCCCTCCTCTGAAGCCACTGCTCTCTGTCACTGCAGTAGTACCGCTGGGGCTCGTGGTAGTACCACTGCGGCCAGCGCTAGTACCGCTTCCCTGAGCGGTAGTACCGCTCAGTGCAGGCTGAAGAGGGGACAACAGTTGGATTGTTTCCCCATTATAAAAGGGGGTCTTGTTCCCCAAGAAGACTCACCTCTTTTCCCCCAAGCTCCATTGTTGCTCCAAAGCTCATTTTGACCCGATCTCTCTCCCTAGCCAATCAAACTTGTTGATTTTCTAGGGATTTGTTGAGAAGGCACCGATCTACACTTCCACCAATGGAGGGGTACTCTTCATGTGCCACCTCAGTCACTAACGTCAAGAAGGCCACCCTCAGTCACTAATGTCACCTTGTTTGTAAAGTTTTGGTCGCCGCCTTCAAGGGCACCACTAGTGGAATCACGACATCTCGCATTGTGTGAGGGTGTGAGGAGAATACGGTGGCCCTAGTGGCTTTTTGGGGAGCATTGTGCCCGCACACCGCTCCAACGGAGACGTACTACCCCGCAAGGGAAGGAACTTCGGTAACACATCCTCGTCTCCACCGGCTCCACTTGTGGTTATCTCTTTCATTTACTTTGGGCAACTATGGTTAGGTTGTATCCCATGCTTGCACTTGTTGTTATTGTTGTTTGCATCATATAGGTTGCTCACCTAGTTGCACATCTAGACAACATATTTCTTGCTAAACCTAATTTGTGAAGAAAAGATAAAAATTGGTAGTTGCCTATTTACCCCCCTCTAGTTAACCATATCGACCCTTTCAATTTGTATTAGAGCCTCATCTCTTTATTAAGGGTTTTAGCACCCGAAGAGTATGGTTGACACTGAGGAGGAAGTGCCAGAGGCCGTGGAGTTGACTTTGATCACTTGAGACGACTTAAATGAAGCTATGTCTTAACTTAAGACATCTATGACGACCGGAGTGAAGTCCATGCTTAAGGAACAGTCCAACCCGGCACGGACCCCTCAGTCACTGACGTCAAGAAGGCTTCGGCTGATACCACAACGTCGAGTGCCCATAACTGTTCCCGCATAGTTGCTTAGTGCATATAGGCCAGTGGCTAGACTCAGATCAAATATCCATATCTTGTTAAGCATGTTATTTGAAGTATCCACGGACGCCAACCAGGACCAGGCCCACCTGTCTCCTAGGTGGTCACTTATGCGGCTTGAAGCTACATCGGTATTTCCCCAAAGAGGAAAGGATGATGCAGCACGGTGGCGGTAGGTATTTCCCTCAGATATGAAACCAAGGTTATCGAACCAGTAGGAGAACCAAGCAACACAACGTAAACTGCACCTGCACACAAATAACAACTTCTCGCAACCCGACGTGTAAAAGGGGTTGTCAATCCCTTTCGGGTAGCGGCGCCAGAAATTGGCAAACGGGCGTGAGATAAAATTGTAGTAGATTGATAGTTCGAATGCCAAATAAAATAAATAAGAATAAAATGCAACAAGGTATTTTGTATTTTCGGTTTAATAGATCTGAAAATAAAAGCAAAGAAAGATAGGTCGCAAAGGCAAATAATATGAGAAAGAGACCCGGGGGCCGTAGGTTTCACTAGTGGCTTCTCTTGAGAAAAATAGCAAACGATGGATGAACAGATTACTGTTGGGAAAATGATAGAACTTCAAATAATCATCATGATATCCAGGCAATGATCATTACATAGGCATCACGTCCAAGATTAGTAAATCGACTCCTGCCTGCATCTACTACTATTACTCCACACATCGACCGCTATCCAGCATGCATCTAGTGTATTAAGTTCATGGAGAAATGGAGTAATGCAATAAGAATGATGACATGATGTAGAAAGGATCTATCTATACCCCATCATTTTATCCTTAGTAGCAACGACACATATGTGTCGATTCCCCTTCTATCACTGGGATCAAGCACCGTAAGATTAAACCCACTACAAAGCACCTCTTCCTATTGCAAGATAAATAGATCAAGTTGGGAAAACAAAACCCAAATATTGGAGAAGAAATATGAGGCTATAAGCAATCATGCATAAAAGAGATCAAAGAAACTCAAATACTTTCATGGATATAAAAGGATAGATCTGATCATAAACTCAAAGTTCATCGATCCCAACAAACACACCGCAAAAAGAGTTATATCATATGGATCTCCAAGAGACCATTGTATTGAGAATCAAACGAGAGAGAGGAAGCCATCTAGCTACTAAATACGGACCCGGAGGTCTACAAAGAACTAGCCATGCATCATGGGAAAGGCACCAATGGAGGTGGTGAACCCCATCCGAGATAGTGTCTAGATTGGATCTGGTGGTTCTGGACTCTGCGGCGGCTGGATTTGATTTTCTTCGATTCCTTTAGGGTTTCTGGAATATTGGGGTATTTATATAGCAAAGAGACGGTCCGGGGGGCACCCGAGGTGGGCACAACCCACCTGGGCGCGCCTGGGCCTCCTAGCACGCCCTGGTGGGTTGTGCTCTCCTCAGAGCACCCCCTAGGCGCAGCGAGGGGCCATTAGGTGTCTTCTGGTCCAAAAAAATCTTCGTAAAGTTTCGTTGCGTTTGGACTCCATTTGGTATTGATTTCATGCGATGTAAAAAACATGCAAAAAACAGCAACTGGCACTTGGCACTATGTCAATAGGTTAGTACCAAAATGATATAAAATGATTATAAAACATCCAAGATTGATAATATAACAGCATGGAACAATCGAAACTTATAGATACGTTGGAGACGTATCAGTCACAACCTGCCATGTCGCTCCGCCACAAAGTAACACTCGGGGGTCGTCGAGAACCCAAACCCACCACTGTCGGATTTCGGGTTTCAGCAAAACCCTTGAGGTTTGAACACTATGGTGCACACAAAGATGTCTCCCCACAGCTCATGCTCTCGCAATGATCCTAAAGCCTAACTCGCCGAACCCGCAGAACAAGGGACACAAGAGTTTATACTGGTTCGGGCCACCGATGTGGTGTAATACCCTACTCTAGTGTGGTGTGGTGCATTGCCTTGTAGGTTGAGGATGAACTAGTACAAGGGAATAACATCCTCCTAAGGAGAGGTGCTCTTGAGACCGGTGAGCTGGTGTGTATGTGGGTGGAACGGATCCGGTCCCAGATGAGATGATCCCTGCGGTGGTGGCTAGTCCTATTTATAGGGCCCTGGTCCTCTTCCCAAATATTAGGCGGGAAGGGATCCCATAATGGCCAATTTTAAGGGGGACATCTACTACAAGCCATCCTGACAAAATGTGGACTTCGCCTGCCAAAGGCTCTGGTGGTGACGCCGTCGTGGGCTCCGCGATGACCTCTGTCCTGCTGGTCTTGGTGTTGTTGCACCGATATGGAGACCTTTGCCTGATGCCTTAGGAATCCTCGTCTGCGCCTGCTCCAGTAACACCAAAGAGGCAACTAGTGCTCTGCGCCCGCCTGGCCTTGGTCGTCATGGCTCATGTCACGGGAACCTCACGAGGTGCCCTTTGCCTTGATCTCTCCACTCCTCGCGCGCCAGCCTAGTGAGGCTGCCCCTGAGGAGGTCTTGTATCGCCCGCCTCGCGAGGGTTGGCCCCTCGACAGGGTCTTCAGTGTTTGCTGGTGAAGATGGGTTGTACTAGACCGCTACAGGAGCCACGCCGTGGGCCACAGACAGGCAAGTCTGGGGACCCCTGTTCCCAAAAAGTTGACAGTAGCCCCCAGGCCCAAGGCGTGCTCGGACTTGGCTTTGAGGGATGGGCAAGTGCAGAGCGCTGCGGGCCCCCATAGCATGCGACCTCGATTGATGTGTGGCAACTGACGGGACGTGGGCGCCTCCACTTCCCCATGCAGCCTCGATTTCTGCCTGGCTAGGCAACTACCGTTGTCTCCATAGCTCCTCATCCCTTACGGGCAACACTTTCCGCCGCTCCGTCATCTCCTAGAAGGCTGTAGATCTCTTTCCCCGGCTCAATCTGACACCAACTCCCCCTGCCACCATGGCACCAAGCCATAAGAAGAAGGCAAGGAAGGAGTCTTGTACCTCGCCCCCTGCAACGCCGGTCCTTGAGCCCGCCATCGATTGGTCGGTGGTGCTCAACCAAGAGGTGATGGGCAAGGTGCGCCCGACACTCGCCACCGATTTCAATGAGTGGGGGCAACGGTGGCCTGGCCTGCATCCCGCGCCGAAGTGGACATGATGGCCACCGAGGTTCCCATCCATCTCCATGCCCTCTTGGCATGCTTGATTCCCCCCTTCTCCAATTTCTTCAATGCGGTGCTCTCGCACTACCAGATTAACACGCTGCATCTCGATCCCCAATCCATCATCCTCCTTGTCGTCTTCTCCTTTGTCTGCGAGGCCATGGTGGGCATTGCCCCTTCCGTGGCTCTGCTTTGCCACTTCTTCTCGCTGCACCTAATAGACCTTCTTCAGCGCTTTGGGTGTGTATCCTTCCATGCCGTCGCGGCGACGGTCGGCTCGGGGATTGACTTCAAGCTCTCGCCAGTCGTCGGAGGCTTCAGGAGGAGGTGGGTGTTCATGGACGTTGGCGTGCGCAGCCCCCCAGTACTGCTCGCTCGGGTTCCAGCTGCTCCGAGCTCTAGCTGGGGGAACGTGAAGCTCGCCGATCGGCGGCTCGCCCATGTCTGGCCTCGGTTCACCAGGTTGAAGGACCTTGGGGTGATGGCGCCCATGGTGGTGAAGGAGTTCATCCGGTGTCGCATTGCTCCACTTCAGCACCACTCTCGTCCAAAGTGGACCTTTTCTGGCTACGGGGACCGCATGAGGTTTCACGCTCCAGCTCTTCCTCCTGAGGCGCGGCGCATGGTGCTCGAGCTCCTGACGGGTGACCCGATGCCCGCCAACTTGCCGGAGGAGGGCTGTCTTTTGTACTGCTGCTCAAACAAGGCCGAGTTCATGATGCAGATGCCCCTTTTTGACGAATGGAGACCACGCCCAGCTGGCTTTGAAGGGCCTCGAGAGAGCCCTGTCTTCGTGGCCCACCTTCCTACCACAAGCGCGGGGCCCGCCCCTGGAGCAGGCATAGGGGGGCAGTTGCTGTCGGGCGATGGCGATGCTGCTGCTGAGGAATCAACACCACTCGAGGCTCTTGAGCTGCCGCCCCCCCCCCCGGGACCATGGAAAGCCGTCGTGAGGAGAGGGCCTGGGGGCGACGCAGTCCGATGCTCCTGAGGCCGGAGCCCCCGAGGCCTCGATGAACCTCCACGAGGCGAGCACCGAGGTCTCAACACGGTCCGGCACCCCTAAAGTCGCCTCCTCCGGGGTCGCACCATCCGTGCCCGGCCTTGGTGGCCACGCCCTGGGCCTTGGCTGGCTCCTTCCAAACTCCGCAACACTCCGCAAATGGAGGGGATCCCCAGGCTACAATGGTGACGCCTTCCGGCCATTGAAGCAGAGGAAGTACATCCTTATTTTTGAGTAAGTACCTTATCTTTGTAATTTCCAGGGTACCGCTTCTCCTCCTGACCATGATTCCTCAGGGTCCCTTCTGTCAAGGTGATGAAGTCTCCAGAGAAGAAACCTCATCCTGCCACGAGTCCTCTGCTAACCTTGAATGCCTCAAGCCAGCCCGCAACACTTGGTGTGAGGTTGGCCGGAGAGGCAAGCACGCCGGCTTGGCGCCTCGACCCGGCATTCTTGCTGTTCGCTCTTCGCGGCCTTGCTTGGGGTGCACAAGCTGTGCCGAGGGCTCATCCTCTGGTTATTGATCGCAGCTGGGTGGCCTCGGCCCTGGCCTCTCCTTCGGGTAACGAGCCTCCGCCCCTCCGGGCCCCCGTCGGGGCCCGAAGGTTGGCTAGAAAGACGCCGGCCTCCAGCCCCCTGTTGGGAGGAGGCGAGCCACCTCGAACCACTTCGACAACTCCCGGCGTGGAGGACAGACCCGGTTGCACATTCGAGCTTGCGCGCGGGCGGGGTGTGATACGTCTCCAACATATCTATATTTCTGTTTTGGACATTATTGGGCTTTATTATACACTTTTATATTATTTTTGGGACTAACCTACCAACTGGAGGCCCAGCCCAGAATTGTTGTTTTTTTTTTGCCTATTTTAGGGTTTCGAAGAAAAGGAATATCAAACGGAGTCCAAACAGAATAAAACCTTCGGGAACGTGATTTTTCGAACGAACAAGATCCAGGAGACTTGGACCCTACGTCAAGCAACCAATAGGGAAGCCATTAGGTAGGGGGCGGGCCTAGCCCCCCCCAGGCGCGCCCTCCACCCTCGTGGGCCCCCTGTTGCTCCACCGACGTACTCCTTCCTCCTATATATACCTACGTACCCCCAAATGATCAAATACGGAGCCAAAACCCTAATTCCACCGCCATAACTTTCTGTATGCACAAGATCCCATCTTGGGGCCTATTCCGGAGCTACGCCAGAGGGGGCATCGATCACGGAGGGCTTCTACATCAACACCATAACCTCTCCGATGAAGTGTGAGTAGTTTACCTCAGACCTTCGGGTCCATAGTTATTAGCTAGATGGCTTCTTTTCTCTTTTTGGATCTCAATACAATGTTCTCCCCCTCTCTTGTGGAGATCTATTCGATGTAATATTCTTTTGCGGTGTGTTTGTCGAGACCGATGAATTGTGGGTTTATGATTAAGTTTATCTATGAACAATATTTGAATCTTCTCTGAATTCTTTTATGTATGATTGGTTATCTTTGCAAGTCTCTTAGAATTATCAGTTTGGTTTGGCCTACTAGATTCATCTTTCTTGCAATGGGAGAAGTGCTTAGCTTTGGGTTCAATTTTGCGGTGTCCTTTCCCAGTGATAGTAGGGAAAGCCAGGCACGTATTGTATTGTTGCCATCGAGGATAACAAGATGGGGTTTTAATCATATTGCATGAATTTATCCCTCTACATCATGTCATCTTGCTTAAGGCGTTACTCTGTTCTTACGAACTTAATACTCTAGATGCATGCTGGATAGCAGTCGATGTGTGGAGTAATAGTAGTAGATGCAGGCAGGAGTCGGTCTACTTGTCTCGGACGTGATGCCTATATACATGATCATACCTAGATATTCTCATAACTATGCTCAACTCTGTCAATTGCTCAACAGTAATTTGTTCGCCCACCGTAAAATACTTATGCTCTCGAGAGAAGCCACTAGTGAAACCTATGGCCCCTGGGTCTATCTTCATCATATTAATCTCCAACACTTAGTTATTTCCTTTGCTTTTATTTTACATTGCATCTTTATCATAAAAATACCAAAAATATTATCTTATCATATCTATCAGATCTCACTCTCGTAAGTGACCGTGTAGGGATTGACAACCCCTTATCGCGTTGCTTGCAAGGATTTATTTGTTTTGTGTAGGTGCGAGGGACTCGCGCGTAGCCTCCTACTGGATTGATACCTTGGTTCACAAAAACTGAGGGAAATACTTACGCTAGTTTGCTACATCACCCTTTCCTCTTCAAGGGAAAACCAACGCAGTGCTCAAGAGGTAGCAAGAAGGATTTCTGGCGCCGTTGCCGGGGAGGTCTACGCAAAAGTCAACATACCAAGTACCTATCACAAACCCTTATCTCCCGCATTACATTATTTGCCATTTGCCTCTCGTTTTCCTCTCCCCCACTTCACCCTTGCCGTTTTATTCGCCCTCTCTCTCTCTATCCTCCCTCTCTTTTCTATTTGCCTCTTTTTTCCCATTCCCCGTTTGCTTGTCGCTATGGCGAGTCCTCTATCTTCTCCGTTGTCTCCCAAGAATG
Source organism: Triticum urartu (assembly GCF_003073215.2). Classification (NCBI taxonomy): domain Eukaryota; kingdom Viridiplantae; phylum Streptophyta; class Magnoliopsida; order Poales; family Poaceae; genus Triticum; species Triticum urartu. The sequence continues at coordinate 426,829,764 of NC_053028.1, read as the reverse complement.
AAGTTCTAAATTTTAAGCAAAGGGAGGGAGAAAATCTAAAAGACGCTTGGAATATAATTTGCAATGCTCAAAATAGATCTACCAGGAAGCAATCTACTTACATTCTTCTTCGCAATTTTTATGTAGGCGCTACTCCTTGGCATAGATATATCCTTGATACCATTACCGGAGGGAACTTCTTGGGTAGCCATACTTTTGATTCTTATAATGCTATGATAGATTTGTTTGGCTCACCACCTCTTTTGGTTAATGGAACTATGTTAACTTTGGAGCATGTAATGCAAAAACTTGAAATTATTGAAAATAAAGTTGCTACCATTAAGTTAATTGAAAATTTCGATAAAAAGATCCACAACCTAATTATCCAATATGGATCTAAAGTAGGAGTAATTTTGAAAAATATTAAAGAGAAGGAACCTATAGTTAATGAAAGAATAAATCATGATTCCACTAGAATCGATAAACTTGAGGGTATCATTACCAACTTAGGAACCACTTTTTCTTCCATAAAGAATACTCCAAGTCCTCCAACTAAAATTGCCAAGATTATGTATGTTCCTAAAAATAAAGGTGAATCCTCTAGCAAAGAAACTGCGGATCCCAAATCTATAAGTATTTCTCCTAATCTTTTTGCTATCATTAAGGAACCATTTGCTACTAATGATTTTTTCGATCTTGTGCCTAGAATTTTGATTATTGATAAAAGGAAAGAAACTCCTAAAGGTGATAGATGTCTCATTAAAGAATTACCAACTAAAGATGGCAATACCTAGATCTATCCTTGCTTTTATGCCTAGCTAGGGGCATTAAACGATAGCGCTTATTGGGAGGCAACCCAATTTTATTTTTTCCTTGCTTTTTGCTCCTGTTTATTAATAAATAATTTATCTAGACTCTGTTTTGGTTGTGTTTTTTGTGTTTAATTAGTGTTTGTGCCGAGTAGAACCGTTGGGAGACTTGGGGAAAGTCTTGTAAATCTTGCTGTAAAAAACAGAAACTTTAGCGCTCACTAGAACTGCTGCCATTTTTCATTGGAAAGTACTATTTAGTTAATTATTTTTGCAAATGATTAATAGATAAATTACTCACGTACAGAAATTTATTTTAGAATTTTTGGGGTTCCAGATCTTGCGCTAGCTACAGATTACTATAGACTGTTCTGTTTTTTGACGGATTTTGTTTTTCGTGTGTTGTTTGCTTATTTTGATGAATCTATGGCTAGTAAAATAGTTTATAAACCATAGAGAAGTTGGAATACAGTAGGTTCAACACCAATATAAATAAAGAATGAGTTCATTACAGTACCTTGAAGTGGTGTTTTGTTTTCTTTTGCTAACGGAGCTCACGAGATTTTCTACTTTAAGTTTTGTGTTGTGAAGTTTTCAAGTTTTGGGTAAGGATCTGATGGATTATGGAACAAGGATTTGCAAGATCCTAATCTTGGGGATTCCCTTGGCACCCCCAAGATAATCTAAGACCAAAAATCCAAAGCTTGGGGATGCCCCGAAAGGCATCCCCTCTTTCGTCTACTTCTATCGGTAAGTTTACTTGGAGCTATATTGATATTCACCACATGATATGTGTTTTGCTTGGAGCTTCTTGTATGATTTGAGTCTTTGATTCTTAGTTTACCACAATCATCTTTGCTTGACACACCTTTTGAGAGAGACTCACATGATTCGAAAATTATTAGAATACTCTATGTTCTTCACTTATATCTTTTGAGTTATATAGTTTTTCTCTAGTACTTCACTTATATCTTTTAGAGCACGGTGGTGGATTTGTTTTATAGAAACTATTGTTCTCTCATGCTTCACTTAGATTATTTTGAGAGTCCTACAAAACAGCATGGTAATTTGTTTTAATTACGTTAGGCATTCAAGATTAATAATAAAATTCTCTTATGAGTGTGTTGAATACTATGAGAAGTTTGATACTTGATAATTGTTTTGAGATATGGAGATGGTGATATTAGAGTCATGCTAGTTGAGTAGTTGTGAATTTGAGAAATACTTGTGTTAAAGTTTGTGATTCCCGTAGCATGCACGTATGGTGAACCGTTATGTGATGAAGTCGGAGCATGATTTATTTATTGATTGTCTTCCTTATGACTGGCGGTCGGGGACGAGCGATGGTCTTTTCCTACCAATATATCCCCCTAGGAGCATGCGCGTAATACTTTGCTTTGATAACTTGTAGATTTTTGCAATAAGTATATGAGTTCTTTATGACTAATGTTGAGTCCATGGATCATACGCACCCTCACCCTTCCACCATTGCTAGCCTCTCTAATACCGCGCACCTTTCTCCGGTATCATACACCCACCGTATACCTTCCCCAAAACAGCCACCATACCTACCTATCATGGCATTTCCATAGCCATTTCGAGATATATTGCCATGCAACTTTCCAACGTTCCGTTTAATATGACACGCTCCATCATTGTCATATTGCTTTGCATGATCATGTAGTTGACATTGTATTTGTGGCAAAGCCACCGTTCATAATTCTTTCATACACGTTACTCTTGATTTATTGCATATCACGGTACACCGCCGGAGGCATTCACATAGAGTCATATTTTGTTCTAAGTATTGAGTTGTAATTGTTGAGTTGTAAGTAAATAAAAGTGTGATGATCATCATTTTTAGAGCATTGTCCCAAGTGAGGAAAGGATGATGGAGACTATGATTCCCCCACAAGTCGGGATGAGACTCCGGACGAAAAATAAAATAAAATAAAAAGAGGCCAAAGAAGCCCAAATAAAAAAAGAGGCCACAAAAAAAGGCCCAAATAAAAAAGAGAGAAAAAGAGAGAAGGGACAATGCTACTATCCTTTTACCACACTTGTGCTTCAAAGTAGCACCATGATCTTCATAATAGAGAGTCTCCTATGTTATCACTTTCATATACTAGTGGGAATTATTCATTATAGAACTTGGCTTGTATATTCCAATGATGGGCTTCCTCAAATTGCCCTAGGTCTTCGTGAGCAAGCGAGTTGGATGCACACCCACTTAGTTCCTTTTGTTGAGCATTCATATACTTATAGCTCTAGTGCATCCGTTGCATGGCAATCCCTAATCACTCACATTGATATCTACTGATGGGCATCTCCATAGCCCGTTGATACGCCTAGTTGATGTGAGACTATCTTCCCTTTTCGTCTCCTCCACAACCACCATTCTATTCCACCTAAAGTGCTATGTCCATGGCTCACGCTCATGTATTGCACGAAGATTGAAAAAGTTTGAGAACACCAAAAGTATGAAACAATTTCTTGGCTTGTCATCGGGGTTGTGCATGATTTAAATACTTTCTGTGGTGAAGATAGAGCATAGCCAGACTATATGATTTTGTAGGGATAACTTTCTTTGGCCATGTTATTTTGAAGAGACATAATTGCTTAGTTAGTATGCTTGAAGTATTATTATTTCTATGTCAATATTGAACTTTTGTCTTGAATCTTTCGGATCTAAATATTCATGCCACAATTAAGAAGAATTACATTGAAAATATGCCAAGTAGCATTCCACATCAAAAATTCTGTTTTTATCATTTACCTACTCGAGGACGAGCAGGAATTAAGATTGGGGATGCTTGACACGTCTCCAATGTATCTATAATTTTTGATTGTTCCATGCTATATTATATTCTTTTTTGGACATTATTGGGCTTTATTATACACTTTTATATTATTTTTGGGACTAACCTACTAACCGGAGGCCCAGCCCAGAATTGCTGTTTTTGCCTTTTTAGGGTTTCGAAGAAAAGGAATATCAAACGGAATCCAGACGAAATGAAACCTTCGGGAACGTGATTTTTGGAACGAACAAGATCTAGGAGACTTGGACCCTACGTCAAGCAACCAATAGGGAAGCCATTAGGTAGGGGGCGGGCCTAGCCCCCCCCAGGCGCGCCCTCCACCCTCGTGGGCCCCCTGTTGCTCCATCGACGTACTCCTTCCTCCTATATGTACCTACGTACCCCCAAACGATCAAATACGGAGCCAAAACCCTAATTCCACCGCCGTAACTTTCTGTATCCACGAGATCCCATCTTGGGGCCTGTTCCGGAGCTCCGCCAGAGGGGGCATCGATCACGGAGGGCTTCTACATCAACACCATAGCCTCTCCGACAAAGTGTGAGTAGCTTAACTTAGACCTTCGGGTCAATAGTTATTAGCTAGATGGCTTCTTCTCTCTTTTTGGATCTCAATACAATGTTCTCCCACTCTCTTGTGGAGATCTATTCGATGTAATCTTCTTTTGCGGTGTGTTTGTTGAGACCAATGAATTGTGGGTTTATGATCAAGTTTATCTATGAACAATATTTGAATCTTCTCTGGATTCTTTTATGTATGATTGGTTATCTTTGCAATTCTCTTCGAATTATCAGTTTGGTTTGGCCTACTAGATTGATCTTTCTTGCAATGGGAGAAGTTCTTAGCTTTGGGTACAATCTTGTGGTGTCCTTTCCCAGTGACAGTAGGGGCAGCAAGGCACATATTGTATTGTTGCCATCGAGCATAACAAGATGGGTTTTTTATCATATTGCATGAATTTATCCCTCTACATCATGTCATCTTGCTTAAGGCGTTACTCTGTTCTTATGAACTTAATACTCTAGATGCATGCTGGATAGCAGTCGATGTGTGGAGTAATAGTAGTAGATGCGGGTAGGAGTCGGTCTACTTGTCTCGGACGTGATGCCTATATACATGATCATACCTAGATATTCTCATAACTATTCTCAATTCTGTCAATTGCTCAACAATAATTTGTTCGCCCACCGTAAAATACTTATGCTCTCGAGAGAAGCCACTAGTGAAACCTATGGCCCCCGGGTCTATCTTCATCATATTAATCTCCAACACTTAGTTATTTCCTTTGCTTTTATTTTACTTTGCATCTTTATCATAAAAATACCAAAAATATTATCTTATCATATCTATCAGATCTCACTCTCGTAAGTGACCGTGTAGGGATTGAGAACCCCTTATCACGTTGCTTGCGAGGATTTATTTGTTTTGTGTAGGTGTGAGGGACTCGCGCGTAGCCTCCTACTGGATTGATACCTTGGTTCACAAAAACCGAGGGAAATACTTACGCTAGTTTGCTACATCACCCTTTCCTCTTCAAGGGAAAACCAATGCAGTGCTCAAGAGGTAGCAAGAAGGATTTCTGGCGCCGTTGCCGGGGAGGTCTACGCAAAAGTCAACATACCAAGTACCCATCACAAACCCTTATCTCCCGCATTACATTATTTGCCATTTGCCTCTCGTTTTCCTCTCCCCCACTTCACCCTTGCCGTTTTATTCGCCCTCTCTCTCTATCCTCCCTCTCTTTCACTATTTGCCTCTTTTTGCCCGTTCCCCGTTTGCTTGTCATTATGGCGAGTCCTCTATCTTCTCCGTTGTCTCCCGAGAATGAAGTTCTAAATTTTAAGCAAAGGGAGGGAGAAAATCTAAAAGACGCTTGGAATATAATTTGCAATGCTCAAAATAGATCTACCAGGAAGCAATCTACTTCCGTTCTTCTTCGCAATTTTTATGTAGGCGCTACTCCTTGGCATAGATATATCCTTGATACCATTACCGGAGGGAACTTCTTTGGTAGCCATACTTTTGATTCTTATAATGCTATGATAGATTTGTTTGGCTCACCACCTCTTTTGGTTAATGGAAATATGTTAACTTTGGAGCATGTAATGCAAAAACTTGAAGTTATTGAAAATAAAGTTTCTATCGTTGAGTTAATTGAAAATTTCGATAAAAAGATCCAGAACCAAATTACCCAATATGGATCTAAAGTAGGAGTATCTTTAAAAAATATTGAGAAGGAACCTAAAGTTAATGAAAGAATAAATCATGATTCCACTAGAATCGATAAAATTGAGGGTATCATTACCAACTTGGGAACCGCTTTTTCTTCCATAAAGAATACTCCAAGTCCTCCAACTAAAATTGCCAAGCATATGTATGTTCCTAAAAATAAAGGTGAATCCTCTAGCAACGAAACTGCGGATCTCAAATCTATAAGTATTCATCCTAATCTTTTTGCTATCATTAAGGAACCATTTGCTACTAGTGATTTTTTCGATCACGTGACATGGGGGTGGCGCTTGCTCCGGACTCCTTCCGCGCAGCCCTCAGTGCGCCGCCCCTAGCTGGGGTGGGGCTGCAGCGCTGGGGGCGCCGTCTGCCGATACGGCCCGGTCCACCTGTGGCCCATGGTCAGCGTAAGCCTGCTCCTGAGTTATCAGCGGTACCCTGCGGTGGTTGCCGTCGGCGGGAGCGGCGAGGCTCCTGGGTGGCTCGTAGAAAACCTCGGCTTCCAACATCTCTTCTTCCAGCCTGAATCGTGGAACGTGAAGGGGCCGTCCTTTGGCGCGTACTCCTGATTCACCATACGGGGCACATAGGCTTCTTGAGCTGCCTGGCCGGAACCTCCGCTAGGACACCCCACGCCCCATGCTGCCGAGCCCGGCGTGCCTTCCTGGTGGTCATGGGGTGGTGCTCAATTGGGGCCATGAGGAGCAACACCTGCGCCCATGCTGCCTAGGGGAGACGAGGGCATGGCCGGGTGTCCGACACCGCCGGTCATGCCAACGCTCGCGAACCATCTTGGTGCACCTGGGAGCACGCGTGCGCAACGAGGCCCATCATGTAGCCTGGCCACAACTTGAGATGTGAGTAGAGACTAGAAAGGCGGCGTACCCCTGGCCACAGCATCCAACAGCTCGGCGACACGTTCCAGCAGCGCGTCGCGGCTGCTCACCATCAGCCGGCACCGCAGCAGCTACAGCGCCACCACGAGCAAGGCTCGCATATTCGCCAGTTCCCGTCGGCTGTGTGGCGCCGTCACTACAGATCTTGCGGCGGCCCATGCGTGCTGCGGCGTGAGGGCGGCGGACGTTGATCCGCGCTGCCCACGTCCGCGGGCATTCGGCGGTGTGCGGGCCGCCAAGAGCGCGGAGTTGAAGTCTTCTGGAATGGATGGAGGTGCTCGAGCTGGCCGGGACCCCAGCGGTCGGCCTGGACCCTCCGACCATCAGACATCGGAGATGTGGGACGACAGCGGATCGGCCGATGAGGAAGAAAACCTCGGCGCACCCCCACCTGGCGCAACAAATGTCGGATTTCGGGTTCCGACAAAACCCTTGATGTTCGAACACTGGGGTGCGCACAAAGATCTCTCCCCATAGCTCACACTCTCACAACGATCCTAAAGCCTAACTCGCCGAACCCGCAGAACAAGGGACACAAGAGTTTATACTGGTTCGGGCCACCAATGTGGTGTAATACCCTACTCCAGTGTGGGGTGGTGGATTGCCTTGTAGGCTGAGGATGAACAAGTACAAGGGAAGAACAGCCTCCTGAGGAGAGGTGTTCTTGAGCCCGGTGAGCTGGTGCATATGTGGGTGGAACGGATCCGGTCCCAGAAGGCTGCAGATCTCTTTCCCTGGCTCAATCTGATACCAACTCCCCCACCACTGTGATACCATTCCGCAAGAAGATGGCAAGGAAGGAGTCCCGTACCTCGGCCCCTGCGACGCCGGTCCTTGAGCCTGCCATCGAGCGGTCAGTGGTGCTCAACCAAGAGGCGATGGGCAAGGTGCGCCCAGCACTCACCACCGATTTCAATGAGTGGGGGGCAACGGTGATTTGTCCTGCCTCCCGCGTCGAAGTTGACATGACGCCCACCGAGGTTTCCATCCATCTCCCCACCCTCTAGGCAGGCTTGATTCCCCCTTCTCTAATTTCTTTAATGCGGTGCTCTTGGACTACCAGATTAACGCGCTGCATCTCAATCCCCAATCCATCATCCTCCTTGCCGTCTTCGCCTTTGTCTACGAGGACATGGTGGGCATTGCCCCTTTCGTGGCTCTGCTTCGCCACTTCTTCTCGCTGCACCTGACAGACCCTCTTCAGCGCTCTGGGTGTGTATCCTTCCATGCTGTCGTGGCGACGGCCCGCTCGGGGATTGACTTAGAGCTCTTGCCAGTCATCGGAGGCTTCAGGAGGATGTGGGTGTTCATGGACGTTGGCGTGCGTAGCCCCCTGCTACTACTCCGAGCTCCGGCTGGGGGCACGCGAAGCTCACCGATCGGCAGCTCACCCATGTCTGGCTCCGGTTCACCAAGTTGAAGGACCTTGGCGTGACGGTGCCCATGGTGGTGAAGGAGTTCATCTGATGTCGCATCGCTCTGCTTTAGCACCACTCTCGGCCAATGTGGACCTTTTCTGGCTACGGGGACCGCATGAGGCGTCAGACTCCAGATCTTCCTCCTGAGGCGCGGCGCATGATGCTCGAGCTTCTGACGGGTGACCCGATGCTAGCCAATCTGCCGGAGGAGGGCTGTCTTTTGTACTGCTGCTCGAACAAGGCGGAGTTCATGAAGCAGATGCCCCTTTTTAATGAATGGGGACCACGCCCAGCTAGCCTTGAAGGGCCGCGAGAGAGCCCTGTCTTCGTGGCCCCCTTCCTGCCACGAGCGTGAGGCCCGCCCCTGGAGCAGGCATAGGGGGGCTGTTGTTGTCGGGTGATGGCGACGCTGCTGCTGAGGAATCGACACCACTCGGGGCTTCTGAGGTGCCACTCCCGGGACCCTGGAAAGCCGTCCTGAGGAGACGACCTGTGGGGCGACGCAGTCCGATGCTCCTAAGGTCGGAGCCCCCAAGGCCTCGTTGAACCTCCACGAGGCGAGCACCGAGGTCTCAACGTGGTCCGACACCCTTGAAGTCGCCTCCTCAGGGGTCGCACCATCCGCGCCCGGCCTTGGTGGCCACGCCCTGGGCCTCGACCGGGTCCGCCCAAACTTCGTGGCACTCCGCAAAAGGAGGCGATCCCCAGGCTGCAGTGGTGATGCCTTCCGACCATTGAAGCAGAGGAAGTACATCAGTATTGACGAGTAAGTACCTTATCTTTGTAATTTCCAAGGTGTCGCTTCTCCTCCTGACCGTGATTCCTCAGGGTCCCTTCTGTCAAGGCAACAAAGTCTCCCGAGAAGCAAGCTCCTCCAGCCTCGAGTCCTCTACTGACCTTGAACGCCTCAAGCCAGCCCGCAGCATTTGGTGTGAGGTTGGCCGGAGAGGCAAGCACGCCGGCTTGGTGCCTCGACCCAACGTTCTTGCCGTTCGCTCTTTGCGGCCTTGCTTGGGGTGCATAAGGTGTGCTGAGGGCTCCTCTTCTGGTTAATGACTGCAGCTGGGTGGCCTCGGCCCTGGCCTCTTCTTCGGGTAACGAGCCTCCACCCCTCCAGGCCCCTGTTGGGGCCCGAAGGGTGGCTAGAAAGGCGCCGGCCTCCAGCCCCCTGTTGGGAGGAGGCGAGCCACCTCGAACCACTTCGACAACTCCCGGCGTGGAGGATAGACCCGGTTGCGCATTTGACCTTGCGCGCAGGCGGGGTGCCGTTTGTCACAAGATCTTCCAGGAAGCTATGAGTGCGCTGAGCCGTCTCGGGGAACAGCTTGTGGATGTGGATGCTCGGCTGGAAACCGAGGGTATTCGGCTGGTGGATGAATGGCGTCAATTGAAGGTGGCCATCAACCTCGGGCGCCTCCAACGTGAGCGCGCTAACACGGACGCCGAGGCATCCCTTGAAACCTCGCATGAGGCTAGCGCCCGAGCCTTGGAGGAGGCCAGGGAGGCTAACCGCCGTCGCGAGGCTGCCGAGAGGCGCTGGTAGGAGCTTCAGGCCTTGAATGCCCTCCTGGAGCAGTAGGCGAAGGCGCCAGAGCTGCCTTGACGTCGATGAAGGGGGCGTCAGCCGATGAGGAAGAGGTCCTGAAGCGCGAGGAAGCGCTAATGCTAGAGTCCATAGAGCACAGCCTCGAGATTGAGCGGTTGGAGGTGAGGGAGCATCAGGTTGCTCAGGCGGAAGATGCCGTCAGCGCGCGCGAGGCTAGGATCCAGGAGGAAGTGGACCGCAGTGCGGAGGAGGCTCGCGCTGACCTTGCCAATAAGTATGACCTGAAGCTGAAGCTCGTGGTAGCCGAAGCTGATGGCAGGACCACCGCCCTTAGGTCGAGGTTGACTAAGGAGGAGGAGCGCGAGAAGGCCGCTGCAGTTGCTTTGATCTCCGTGTAGGTTGAGCTGGCCTCCGCCCGTGGTGAACTGCTTTCGCTTCAGCAGCGAGTTACCGCTGCTGAGTCCCTTGCGCAGCAGAGCAGGGAGGAGGCGATCCGCCGACGGACGTTGTAGCGCGAACACGCGCCCATGCTCCATGACCTCAGGGTGAGGGCCAAGCGGGCGCAGGGCACTATCTGCGATGAATACGCCCCTCATCCTCATGCAGAAGACTATGCTAGTCACCTTAGCTTCTTTGCCGACGTCGTGACACGCCTAGAGAACCGGGCCGAGAGAGCTCGCGAGCTTGTGGACGAAAAGAGCCGCGGCCTCCTCAGGCGCACATTTTCCCGCGTCTTCAGCCATCTTCAGAATGCCGACCCGAACTTCGACTTCGACGCCGCCATAGCCCCAGTCCCCGGGGCTATACGGGGCGACTTGGCGTGCTGGTTGGATGATAACATGGATGCTCTGGTTAGAGCTTTCGCTTCCGATGATGATGCTGTGGTGGTCACGGCGGATGAAGGCGACACGGTTGATGATGGCGTGGATGGTGCCAGCAATAATGACAACGGTGCCAGCGACGCGTCTGACGACGACCTGGAGGACGCTGATGGTGACCCGGAGTTCGCGGCGAGCGACATGTCCGACTGAACCCGCACTCCTTTGTTTTGAAGTTGTATGCAAAAGTTTGTGCATGACCCCTTAGGGCGTAAGAGAATTTTGGGGAGGGGTTCCCCTCATGTAATCAGACTTAAAGCATACTTTTGTAAGCTCGTGAGCCCCTTGCGGGCGTGTGGCTATATCTTACCTTGGCCCAGGCAGGCCATACACTGATTTGGGCACTACGGATGTGTACTTTCTCGAGGGGAGTCCTTTGCGGGCTCGCGAGGCTTGGGGCTCCTGAGGAGTCTGCTAGTCCGCCCGAGAGGGCCTCGCACGGAGCGAGCGCCAGTAATGGCGGGGTGCGCGTGCGGCGCATGTATGCCATGCCCAGCCCCCGCTCGCGGGGTGCTCGGAAGGGGGAGGTGGCAGACGCAAACCTGAAATCAAGGCATGAACCCAGAAAACTCAAGAAACTAATACGAATGAGAAAAGACACCCCCCCGCGCGCGATTGCCAAAGGAAATACTACTTCAAATTCAAATCCAAAAGGCTACCAATTGAGCTACAGAAAAAGGGGGGTGAAAACAAAAGGCCGCGTCCGGCACCTAGCTAGTCTTCTTATATTCTCACCAGCGCGGAGCCTAGTGCTTTTGCCGGTTGTGAGCTTAGTCATTGGGGGACAGTGTCGACGGCCAGCATGGGGCATGTTGCTTCCACTAGGACGTGGGCGGGAGCCCTCGAGGCCCGAGGGAGGCTCTCCGGAGACACCAGGGCAAGCACAACCCCATTCATTATTACGTGAGAGTGTCACGGGCGGAGACCTTCGTAGCCGCGAGCCTTGCTTCATATCGCCAGACGAGGCCCCCGCCTTGCGCCACCCTCGACTACCGTTCGAGCATCCGGAAACCAGGACGAGGTCAAGGGACAGGGGGGACGCCAGCAGCGCCCTCAGCGACCATGGGTCCTCCGCCGGGGGGAGGGCTCGCCCGCGCCTTCTGGTTAGAGGACTTACCTCTGGGTGACGCCTTGCCCCACGTGACATGGGGGTGGGGCTTGCTCTGGACTCCTTCCGTGCAACTCTCAGTGCGCCCCCTGGATGGGGTGGGGCTGCTGCGCTGGGGGCGCCGTCTGTCAACACGGCCTGGTCCACCTGCGACCCATGGGTAGCGTAAGCCTGTTCCTTAGTTATCAGCGGTACCCTGCGGTGGTTGCCATCGGCAGGAGCGGCGAGGCTCCTGGGTGGCTCGTAGAAAGCCTCGGCTTCCAACATCTCTTCTTCCCAGCCTGGTTCGTGGAACATGTAGGGGTCGTCCTCTGGCACGTACTCCTGATTCATCATACGGGGCACATAGCCTTCTTGAGCTGCCTCACCGGAACCACCGCCAAGGCACCCCATGCCCCACGCTGCCGAGCCCAGCGTACCTTCCTGGTGGCTGTGGGGTGGCGCTCGATTAGGGCAGTGAGGAGCAATGCCCACGCCCACGCCGCCTAGGGGAGACAAGGGCGTGGTCGGGTGTCCGACACCGCCAGTCGTGCCAATGCAGGCGAAACCTGCTGGTGCAACTAGGAGCGCGCGCGCAACGAGGCCCATCATGTAGCCTGGCCACAACTTGAGATATGAGTAGAGAGCAGAAAGGCGGCGCACCCCTGGCCGCAGCATCCAACAGCTCGGTGACGACTGCCAGCAGCGCGTCGCGACCGCTCTCCATCAGCCAGCACTGCAGCAGCTCCCGTGCCACCACGAGTGCGGCTCGCATATTCGCCTGTTCCCGTCGGGTGTGTGATGATGTCGCTACTATGTAGCTTGCGGATCTTGCAGCGGCCCGCGTGCGCCGCGACGTGAGGGCGGCGGACGTTGATCCGCCCTGTCCGCGTCCGCGGGCGTTGGGTGGTTTGCGGGGCGCCTGGAGCGCGGAGTTGAGGTCTTCTGGAACGGATGGAGGTGCTCGAGCTGGCTGGGCCCCCCAGCGGTCGGTGAGGGAGTCCTGGATTAGGGGGTCTCCGGACAGCCAGACTATATCCTTTGGCCAGACCGTTGGACTATGAAGATACGAGATTGAAGACTTCGTCCCGTGTCCAGATGGGACTCTACTTGGCGTGGAAGGCAAGCTAGGCAATATGGATATGTATATGTCATCCTTTGTAACCGACCTTGTGTAACCCTAGTCCCCTCCGGTGTCTATATAAACCGGAGGGTTTTAGTCCATAGGACAACAGACAATCATACCATAAGCTAGCTTCTAGGGTTTAGCCTCTTTGATCTCGTGGTAGATCAACTCTTGTAATACTCATATCATCAAGAACAATCAAGCAGAACGTAGGGTATTACCTCCATCAAGAGGGCCCGAACCTGGGTAAACATCGTGTCCCCTGCCTCCTGTTACCATCTGCCTTAGACGCACAGTTCGGGACCCCCTACCTGAGATCCGCGGTTTTGACACCGACATTGGTGCTTTAATTGAGAGTTCCACTGTGTCGTCACCATAAGGCTTGATGGCTCCTTCGATCATCACTAGCGATGCGGTCCAAGGTGAGGCTTTCGTCGCGGACAGATCTTCGTATTCGGCAGCATCGCACTGCGGGCCAATTCGCTTGGCCATCTGGAGCAGACCGAAAGCTACGCCCCTTGCCATCAGGTCAGATTTGGAAAGTTGAACTACATGGCTGACATCCGCGGAGACTTGATCTTTGACGGATTCGAGCCCATGCCGGAGGCGCTACACAGTCGCGACGAGCAAGACGTAACTCTGCCGTCGGACAGTGTTCGGGAGATCGCATCCGCAGCTACTTCGGCCGTTAATCCGGAGCAAATCATGCCATCCGAAAGCGAAGGGATAGACCCCGCCATGGAGGCCACACTCTCAGTGGCGATAGAGCCAGATACTGACTTCACCTCTTTCGAGAGCCGCGTCGCCGAACCACTGGATTTATTCCCGGCCACGGACTCCGAGCCACCTACATCCGTGCCTGTCAAATCCGACGGGGCGCTGATCATGGAGTTCACCTCCATGGATATCTTTCAGCACTCACCTTTCGGAGATGTGCTAAATTCATTAAGGTCTCTCTCCCTGTCAGGAGAACCTTGGCCGAACTATGTCCGGCTAGCATGGGATGCAGACAACGAAGAAATTCGCTGCCCACCCACCACCCACTTAGTAGCCACTGTCGACGACTTAACCGACATGCTCGACTTTGACTCCGAAGACATCGACGGTATGGACGATGATCCAGCAGACGAACAGGAACCACCGCCCACAGGGCACTGGACCGCCACTTCATCACATGACGTATACATGGTGGATACACCCAGAGAGGGCAATGACAAAGAGACAGCAAAGGATGCCCCCTCCAAGCAACCCAGGCACCAACGTGAGCGGCGCTGCTCTAAGTCCCGCCATAGCAAAAACAGCGATAACAACGCAAGAGGAAGTAACAGTCCAGTCGACTCTAGAAGAAACGATGATTGCACCACCCCGGTGGCATAGCACGATCAAGATGCAAACTGCAAACATAGTACGGATCCGACATCCGACCATGAAGCCGCCAAGGATAAGCCTCATCAAACCCCGTCTGGCGAAGAAAACAGTCCAGACGAAGATGCACACATCATCCCGGAAACGCACTTGGAGCAAGAAAACCTCAGTAGAAGGCTTATTGCCATAGTGAGGAGCCTGAAGAAATAGAAGCAAAGGCTCAAGGTCGCACAAGATACGCTCAACAGCAAGTGGAACAAAGTAACAAAGTATGATGGAAGTTACCATAAAAATAGCTATCCAAAGTGCAAGCTATTATCAGAATTCGACGATGAGGCCTTAGAGCCCATACAGCCAAAGAGTGATACGGCTAACCGGCCGGATCCACCACCTTGTGAACGCAATAGAGAGGCTAACAAAGTCGTGCATAAGTCAACACACGATCTACGTGAGAACTTGCGTCAAAAATCCAACGCGACCAGATCTATCTATGGATCTTGCAAGCGCACTACGGTACAAAACCAACACCGAATACTACAACCGTCCGAACACCATGGCGCATCCCAATACAGGGGTGCCGCACACCCCTTATGTTTCACTGATGAGGTGTTGGATCACAAATTCCCAGAGGGATTCAAACCGGTGAACATAGAGGCGTACGACGGGACCACAGATCCTAGAGTCTGGATAGAGGACTTCATCCTCCATATTCATATGGCTCGTGGAGACGATCTCCATGCCATTAAATACTTGCCCCTCAAGCTTAAAGGGCCTGCTCGGCACTGGCTGAAAAGCCTCCCCGAAAACTCAATTGGAAGTTGGGAGGAGCTCGAGGACGCTTTTTGGGCCAATTTTCAAGGGACTTATGTCCGACCTCCGGATGCAGACGATTTAAGTCATATAATCCAACAGTCCGGAGAGTCCGCCCGAAAGCTTTGGAACAGGTTCCTCACCAAGAACAACCAAATCATCGACTGTCCGGACGCCGAAGCCTTAGCAGCTTTTAAACACAGCATCCGAGACGAATGGCTCGCCAGACACCTCAGTCTAGAAAAACCGAGAACAATGGCAGCCCGAACAAGCCTCATGACCCGCTTTTGTGCGGGCGAGGACAGCTGGTTGGCCCGTAGCAGCACCAGCGACCCAAGCACATCCGAAGTCAGGGATGGCAATGGTAAACCATGACGCAAGAAAAACAAGCGTCGAAATAAAGAAGGTAGCCCAGATAACACGGCGGTAAACACCGGATTCAGGGGCTCCTGGCCAGGTCAACGGAAAAAGCCTTTCGAAGGCAGCAGAGAAGGACAATCTAGCCTAAACAAATTTCTTAACAAACTCTGTCAGATTTACGGCACCCCAGACAAACCTACAAATCATACCCACAGAGAATGTTGGGTCTTCAAGCAGGCCGGTATGCTAAACGCCGAACACAAAGGCGAAGAGACACCAAGCGAAGATGAGGATGAGCCTCACCAACAAAGCGCCGGAGGACAAAAAAGTTCCCACCAGAGGTTAAAACAGTAAATGTGATCCATGTGACAAAGAGGAGAAGCAAGCATGCACTCCGAGGCACACGCGCCATAGAGCCCATCACCCCTAGGTTTAACCCCTGGTTGGCCTGCCCGATCACTTTTGATCGTAGGGATCACGAGACAAATATCCGGCATGAAGGACTGACGGCTTTTGTGTTAGCCCCAATAATAAATGGGTACCATTTCACACGAGTCCACATGGACGGCGGCAGTGATCTAAATCTGATATATCAGGACACAGTCCGTAAAATGGGGATAGACCCGACACAAATAAGCCACAGTAATAATACCTTCAAGGGGGTAATACCATGCCAAGAGGCCCACTGTATGGGCTCTCTACTACTAGAGGTGGTATTCGGTTCTCCCGATAACTTCCGAAGCGAAAGGTTAACTTTCCACATTGCCCCATTCCGAGGTGGCTATCAAGCACTACTCGGAAGAACAGCTTTCGCTCGTTTTAACGCAAAACCGCATTATGCTTTTCTCAAGCTTAAAATGCCCGGTCCACGTGGCATCATCTCAGTCAGCGGACATACCGAACATTTCCCACGTACAGAAGAGGATGTGGCGGCTCTAGCAGCCGCAAATTAGACGGCCTCACCAACCAGAAAAATGGCAGGTCGTCAAGACCACGAAGACGGTCAAACGAATCCGGCGTTCCATCATATATACATGAGATTGGTTTGATGATCAAACCCTCATAAACGATACCAGGGGCTTCCCACGTATAATTAGGGCTAGCCCGGCTCAACTTGGCTTCTCTTGAATTTTGATAGTTCATTGACAATAACCAATTCTTCTTTTTGGCCCAACAACTTTCACTTAAGTTCTTTCATTTTGCAGATGACAATCGTGCTACACCCATCCAGGACACGGCACAACGGAGACACAGGCGCAGACGTGCAGCAGGGACCCGCCCAAAGGTTTCTTTTTAGATTAAGACCCTGCGAAACCTTTTTACTGTCTCTTGTTGCTCACATCCTCCGGATACTCCACACAACCGAGAAGGATGCTGACGTTATTGGCATGTGGCCATGTCAGGATTTTGCACGTACCTGGACACATGGGGTTTCTTATTAAGGGCATTGTTTAGCCCAGTATATGTTATAAAGACCGAACACCTTAGGGAGTGTTCAGCGTCGCGAGTTTGGCCCTATATGCATCGGCTCCGAATCATGTCTTTGGTCACATGTTGGGTTTGCCCGGCTCCCACATTTTGGTACCTTACGTTCCGTTATATCGGCTAAGGTAGCACTGGGAGAACTACTGCGATTGTGCCCTGGTTCATCCAGATGAGCACCTCAGTAGAGAAAGCCGAAAACTGACTGTCATCATATAGCGAGAGACTGGTCAATCACTCGATGACTCATCGGAATCTTCAGGATTCCTCCGCACTAACCAAGGGTCGTTTCCCGGTCATGTACGTACGCGCCCCGTATTCGGACGAGCGCAGAAGTACCAGGGGCTATATAGTAGCCCCACCGTTAAACTCCTATGGCTAGGTGAAAGTGTTAAAGCGATATAGTCCGATTGCCTCGTTCGCTGTGCTATCACCTCCTTAACAGACCAAGACGTTGGATCAAGTGTGGATATGCATTTTCTGCGAGTACCCCGCATTATATGCATGGGGGCGGAAGCCGACGACTGCAAACTTTCAGGTTATATACATATATACATAAACGACCGCATAGGAGGCATCATAGTACTTTCGGGCAAAAGTATAAATACAGACTTTGTAATTCAGTAAAACATTGTATTTACAATGGGAATACATGTCACTAGAACATAATATTCTTCGAGCACTGAGCCTCTATCAAACGAGTGCCTTCAAGAACTTCTTCAAAGTAGAGCTCGGCAGCCACTCGGCCTATGGTCGAACCCTGTGTCGCAACAGTGGTGGCCTCCATCTCCGCCCAGTATGTCTTGACACGGGCAAGGGGCATCCGCGCACCCTCTATGCACACCGATCTTTTTACAGCATCGATGCATGGCACAGCACCAAGGAATTGTTGCACTAAGCTAAAGTAGCTATGCGGCCTTGGCCCTCCCGGCCATAGGTGATACACAATGGACCTCATGGCATGTTCGGACAACCTATGGAGCTCGGCCCACTCGGCCAATCGCTCATTCAACAGCAGCGGACGGACTGGAGCGTGAAACTATGACCAGAACAGCTTTTCCACTTCGGGACCTTTCTGATCCTTGAAGTACTTGGCCGCATCAGCAGCACTTGGAGCCAAATCTATGTACGCGTCCGCAGAACTCCATAGCCGGTCCAGAGGAGCATACTTCGGATCTCCAAACTTAGTCCGCAACAAGAAGGGCTTCCCAGACACGATATCTGCAGCTTGATTCAGCTCCTCCTTCGTCGCTCTAATTTTGGAGCGGGCTTCCTTGGCAGCCACCAGAGCCTTCTCCAGGTCCGCCGCCTTCGCCCAGTTTTATTCTTCAAGAAGCCGGTAACGGTCAGTGGCATCTTTTAAATCTGCAGCCATCTTGGTTATTTTTTCCTTGCTCTTGCAATGCGCGGCTTGTTCGGCCCTTAACTCCTCAGCCGCCTTTAGAGTGGCTGCATGGCTACTCCTTGCTTGCTCCTTGGCTCGGGAAGCTCTGCCCAAAGGATCTCCACGGTGGCAGCTCCATCTGCAGTCACAACATATTAAAGATACTGGCATCATGCTACTCTTATTATGTGACGATCACCAGAGAAATCACTCATCCTGTGCCTCGTCAAGCCGCTTGTTGACAAGCACGATGTCGACATCTGCCGCATCACGTTGCCGCTTTAGCTCGGCAAACCCATCAGTCCGGCTAGCCACCGGAGCTTCAGCCACCTGCACATAAAGGTGGTCTGGTTATTACCTGGGACTATGATCCTCTGTTTGCCGCCGTTTTCCACGACAACCAGAGTCTCAGGGGCTACTATCTGCATAGGGCATACCTAACGTATGCGGTACTGTTAAAAACATACATTATTTCACATACCTTGAAGCCTTTCAGCAGACTCATAAAGGCTTCATGCAAACCGCTTTCAGCGGATGAAATCCTTTCAATTACCGTACCCATTAGCGTACGATGCACTTCCGAGACGGCAGCTTGCCCCAAAATATCCTTCAGCACGTCCGACCGCACACTGTACAGACCCTTGCTATCGCTCTCCTTAGGAGCCAGATACTGGGGATTCCGGGTAGCCAAAGGGTTATCCTCTGGCCTTAGTGGATCAGAAGATACCCTTCACGACGACACTTCAAGGTCGCCTGCTTCTTGAGGCAGGGTGTCCGAGGGAGACATTTCGCTCTCCATCATCTCCGGAAGAAGATCCCCCGAAGATGAACTCTGTCGAGAAGTGCTACGATCCGGACTACAATTTATAAGCATCGGTTATTGTCTTCGGAAGTAAGGTAGGATGTTTTCACTATTAAGTACTTTTCGATTACATACAGCTCGGTAGAGGGCTGATCCCTGCGCGGACATTGTGCGGTAAGAATACCCTCCGAGGCAGGACCCTCTGATGAAGATTTCTTCTCCCGTTTGAAAACCTTAGTTTCCGGATCTTCAGAGGTAGTCCTCTTCCTTCCACGGGGAGAGAGAATGTCAGATTCTTCCCTTTGATTGTCCTCCCTCGCGGAGGTTCTCATTCCCCCGGCTGGAATAAGTAGCGAGTGAGGCCCGCTTTTGCCCTCTTTATTTCCCCCATCATCTTCCTTTGAGGACACTGGATAAGGCGCCGACTCGAGCATCTTGTCCAGTACCGGATTGTCCAAGCCCTCAGGAAGGGGGGCCGAACACCTGATCATCATCGCCTTTGTTATCCAGTCCTGGTCAAAAGACGGCTCTTTAGAATGATGCCATGATAAATAAAAGGATAGTAGGTTCGACATGGGATTACTTACTTGGGCAGTGGGGCGGTTGCAACTCAGACCCACATCCTCGGTCGTGTCCGGACACTCTATTTGGGGTCCGAAGAACGATTTGTACATCTCTTCGAGCGTTATGCCGAGGAAATGCTGAATAGCTCGCGGTCCTTCCGGGTTGAATTCCCACATGCGGAGGGTCCGGCGTTTGCAAGGCTGGATTCGACGAACTAGCATAACTTGCATTACCATAACCAGACTGAAATCTCTCTCAAAGAGATCTCGGATACGGCTCTGCAGTATTGGCACGTATTTTGCTGGACCCCAGCTCAGCCCCCTGCTAATCCATGACATCAGTTGTGGTGGGGGGCCCGAGCGAAAGGTGGGGGCAGCTACCCACTTGGCACTTCGGGGAGCTGTAACGCAAAACCACTCCCGCTGCCATAATCTGGACATCTCTGGGAAGGAACCCTCTAGCCATGGAGCGTCAGCGATTTTGCTTATTAAAGCACCTCCGCACGCAGTTCTTGAGCCCCAGGCCGAAGTGAGGGGTAATGCGGAGGAAGGCCTCACATACGACAATAAATGATGAGATGTGAAGAAGGGAATCTGGGGCCAGATCGTGAAAATCCAACCCGTAATAGAACATAAGACCCCTAACAAAGGGATCCAGAGTGAGGCATAGTCCTCGGAGGAAGTGGGAGATGAACACAATGCTCTCGTTGGGTTTGGGAGTAGGGATGACCTGCCCTCGGGCAGGCAGCCTATGCGAAATTTCGGCGTTAGATATTTGGCCTCTCTCAACTTCTTGATGCCCTCCTCTGTGAAGGAGGAAGGCATCCACCGACCTTGAAGGTTGGTTCCGGACATAGTTGAAGGTCCGAAGCACCTGACCTTAGCTTTGGGTGTTAGAACTCGAGGCGGGGGAAGGATTCGATAGAGGGCGGGAGGGAAAAAAGAAAAAGCCTTGTCCCCTTTATAAAGAGGGTGTATATCAGGCGTCCTCCTCATGGCCGTTTGGGACTTGCCTAAGATCTACGAGTCATACCAACAGGCACGGTTGGGTTACCCACATTTGTATTGTTGAGAATCCCGTGATAAGGGGGACACGATCTCTGCTTTGACAAGACGTGTCAAGAAAACCGCCTCGCATTATGTGCGGAGCTGGTTGAGAAAAACGGTTTGAATAATAACCGGGCCATGGCGTGATGTCATGCTGTCAAAACGTGTCAGCAGATTAGATTTGTGGAAATATTATTCTCTCTATGGTGGTATGCGGAACTTATTTTGCAGGGTCGGACACTGTCCTTGTATTCAAACTCTTCCATGGTGTATTCGGAGGAGGAACCCGCCTTGCAAAGCTGAAGACAACACTGCACGCCGGACTCATCGTCATTGAAGCCTGGTTCAGGGGCTACTGAGGGAGTCCTGAATTAGGGGGTCTTCGGACAGCCGGACTATATCCTTTGGCCCGACCGTTGGACTATGAAGATACGAGATTGAAGACTTCGTCCCGTGTCCGGATGGGACTATACTTGGCGTGGAAGGCAAGCTAGGCAATACGGATATGTATATCTCCTCCTTTGTAACCGACCTTGTGTAACCCTAGCCCCCTCCGGTGTTTATATAAACTGGAGGGTTTTAGTCCATAGGACAACAGACAATCATACCATAGGCTAGCTTCTAGGGTTTAGCCTCTTTGATCTCGCGGTAGATCAACTCTTGTAATACTCATATCATCAAAAACAATCAAGCACGACGTGGGGTATTACCTCCATCAAGAGGGCCCGAACCTGGGTAAACATCGTGTCCCCTGCCTCCTGTTACCATCTGCCTTAGACGCACAGTTCGGGACCCCCTACCCGAGATCCGCCGGTTTTGACACCGACAATCGTCCAGGGCCCTCGGATCGTCAGACATCAGAGATGCGGGGTGACAGCGGATGGGCCGATGAGGAAGAAAACATCGGTGCACCCCCACCTGGCGCGCCAAATGTCAGATTTCGGGTTCCGGCAAAAACCATGAGGTTCGAACACCATGGTGGGCACAAAGACGTCTCCCCATAGCACACGCTCTCGCAACGATCCTAAAGCCTAACTCGCTGAACCCGCAGAACAAGGGACACAAGAGTTTATACTGGTTCGGGCCACCGATGTGGTGTAATACCCTACTCCAGTGTGGAGTGGTGGATTTCCTTGTAGGCTAAGGATGAACAAGTACAAGGGAAGAACAACCTCCTGAGGAAAGGTGTTCTTAAGCCCGGTGAGCTGGTGCGTATGTGGGTGGAACGGATCCGGTCCCAGATGAGA
Source organism: Triticum urartu (assembly GCF_003073215.2). Taxonomy (NCBI): domain Eukaryota; kingdom Viridiplantae; phylum Streptophyta; class Magnoliopsida; order Poales; family Poaceae; genus Triticum; species Triticum urartu. The sequence goes on along the minus strand of NC_053028.1, from coordinate 426,807,919 downwards.
TGATCCCTACGGTGGTGGCTAGTCCTATTTATAGGGGCCCTGGTCCTCTTCCAAAATATTAGGTGGGAAGGGATCCCACAATGGCCAATTTGAAGGGGGGTAGCTAGTACAAGCCATCCTGACAAAAGGTGGTCTTCGCCTGCCAAAGGCTCTGGTGGTGACGCCGTCATGGGCTCCGCGATGACCTCTGTCCTGCTGGTATTGGTCGTGTTGCACCGATATGGAAACCTTTCCCTGATGCCTTGGGACTCCTCGTCTGCGCCTGCTCCCATAGCACCAAAGAGGCAGATGGTGCTCTGCACCCGCCGGCGCCCGCCTGGCACTCGTCTGGCCTTGGTCGTCATGGCTCATGTCACGGGAACCTCATGAGGTGCCCTTTGCCTTGATCTCTCTGCTCCTCGCAAGCCATCCTAGCGAGGCTGTCCCTGAGGAGGTCTTGTGTTGCCCGCCTTCCGAGGCTTGGCCCCTCGTGAGGGTCTTGAGTGTTTTCTAGTGAAGATGGGTCGTACCAGGCCGCTAGAGGAGCCACGCCGTCGGCCGTGGGCAGGCAAGTCTGGGGACCCCCGTTCCCAGAACGCCGACAACCACTACTTGGGTGGAACCACCTATCCCTTCAGCCCCCACATCCGAACAGTATCACAAGTGTTTTAGCAGCATAGTAGTATATAGTATATATCCGTGATCACCTCCCGAAGTGATCACGGCTCAGTCGTATAGCATGGCAGACAGACAAGAATGTAGGACCACTGATAAAGTACTAGCATCCTATACTAAGCATTAGGATAGCAGGTAAAGGTATCAACAATTGTAGCAACAATGACATGCTATGCAACAGAATATGAGCTATCGAATCAACAACAGTAGCAAACCTAATGCAAGAATAAGGGAGAAGAGAGTGTGTGATATCTAGTTGATCAACGGGGGTTTGCATGCCTGGAAGTTCGGCAGAGAAGGACGGGTCGTCAACCCCGTAGTCGATTGGGGTAGCAGTGGCGTCAGTCTCGTAGTCTATCGTAGAGAAGAGGGGGAAGACACAATAAATACAGAGCAAACAGAGGTACCACTAAGCATGACAAGACGAAAAGCATAACTAGGGTCACCCTGACGTAGTGCTGCATGATATAGGTGAAGGGGGAATTCAGCCGGGAATGTGTTCCCAGTTCTGGACCTATGTCATACAGATGACCGGAGGGGGAATGTTCCATGATCTGATAGTTAGAGGCATCTGGCAGGTATGTGGGTAGCGTATTCGGGTTCGTCTCATTTTTCTGAGCAACTTTCATGTAGAAACCTTTTCATCCGAGCTACTATTTATTTTCTATTATTTTTTAAGTTTAAAACAAATTCTGGAATTATTATTAATTGAAAATTAAATAGCAATTTGCTATGAGTACACACTGAAGTGTACCCTGCAGAGTTGTTAGAGGCTGACAGGGGGCCCTGTAGACTGCTGAGTCAGCTATCAACAGTCAATTGTTGACTGGTCAAATTGACCAAGGGGGTCCACCTGTCATAGACAGAGTTATTTAATAGGGTTTAATTTAAACTAAAAGTGTCGGGACCCCGATCCTAAGTCACACAGTTATAGCATGTAACACATCATATCACTTTGCGGCCTCACACACGGTATGCCCATAGGTACCACCTTACCTGGCCCGGGATCGTTTGCGCCTTTTGGCTCACTATATGATTGTGTCGCTAGCATCCATATGACGGAGAACCCGGGCCGACATGACTAGTCGTGAACCCAAAGTGCAACTAACTTATAGGGATAGGCATACATGAATCAACCTCGAGCATGTCGGTCAACAACGTATGAATCCGGGCAGTAGCAGCTGGGCTAATAGGACTCCGGGAACCCGGGCTGTAGCAGGCTAACAGGACTCCGGATGTCTCCGCGCGACATTTCCCCAAAGGGATAGACACAGGAACGAAGTGAATCACATGCTGGCCAGTCTAAGTGTTCCAGAGCAGTAGTGCTGGGCTAACAGGACTCCGGTAAACCGGGCTGTAGCGGACACCAAGGCTCAGTGGAAGCACTAGACTACATTTCCCCATAAGAGAGGCTACCAAGGATAAACAACTAGATTGTCGGATCCCACACATAGCAATACACGTTACACGTACACATAACATGCAAGTATGTGATGTACAACATGGCATCACAACATAACTCAAACTCATATAGATAAAGGCCCAGAAGAGCCACATAGTATTCAATACAAATAGGGGTCTCATGACCCATCATCCAGAGCATACAAACAATGGAAGCATTACATGTCTGAGTACAGACAACTACAAAAGAAAAAGGCTAAGAAGCCTGACTATCTACAAGACCCTCCCAAGGGTACAAGATCGTAGCTGGGATACAAGCTACTCGTCGAAGTCACTAGTGTAACCAACTGCAAAACGTAAATAAGCAAACGTGAGTACGAAGGTACTCAACAAGTCTTACATCAAAACTATCTACATATGCAACATTATCAACAAAGGGGGTGGTGGAGTTTTAACAGCAGAAAGCCAGCTTTGACTCAGTGGCTAACCTATACTACGAGTATCAGAAACTTCTTTGAGGTGAGAAGACGCACACGAGTCCACATATTCACCATATCAAAACTCCACTATGGATCCGTTCCCGTCTCCCTACGAGAAGGCCATCCATAGCACTCACGCTTATCTTGCATATTTTAGAGTATCCACTTCAAGTTGTCTATGTACTACATAAGTCCTCCAAGTTTCCATATCCGAGGAAAATGACTATTCGAATAGATAATGTTAACCCTACAGGGGTGTACTTCTTCACACACGCTCTCGCCACTTATCGCCATGTACACGTCATGTACCTCGGCAACCTTCAAGTGCAAGCCGGGCGAGGGTGTCAGCCACGAACTGACTAACCACACAAGTCTGTCGTCCAGGTTTATCGCCTATTCGAGTTCCATCCGCAAGGAGTTCCGGCTGAAGTCTCCAGTACTGCCCCAAACGATGTGTGCAGGGTTCCCAAGCCCACCATCTGGGTGCCACTTGGTACACCATGCCACGGTGCCTAGTCTGTCCCAAGCCCGTCCTGTCGGACACCACCTGGTAGACAACTAGACTACCTACAAACGCCAGAAGCTAGTTGCAACTCCTGGACAGAGATCAAGTAGATTAATAAGCCGAGAGGGACCGGATAACCGGAACCCAATGTGTGGTAGTAACTGGACTTGGATAACATACACAGAACTCAGTGCTTAGGGACGGTTCCAATGAGACAACCCACCATGAACTCCTACATGGCCTCTCATTGCTACCTTTACCAAAATGTGTTCACACACTTAGCCTTTATCGGTCGGACATGTTCACCACTCTGATTCATTGCCAATGAATCAGACCTGACACAACTCTAAGCATAGCTGGCATAAACAAAACAAGCATGGATGAGTAGGCACATCAAGGCTCAAGCAACTCCTACTCATGCTAGTGGGTTTCAACTATTTACTGTGGCAATGACAGGTCATGCAGAGGAATGGGTTCAACTACCACAGCAGAAAAGTAGCAGTTGAATCGTTGTTGTCCTAATGCAGTATAAGGAGTGTCAGTGTCAAAACCGGCGGATCATTGGTAGGGGGTCCCGAACTGTGCGTCTAGGCCGGTGGTAACAGGAGGCAGGGGACACGATGTTTTACCCAGGTTCGGGCCCTCTTGATGGAGGTAAAACCCTACGTCCTGCTTGATTAATATTGATGATATGGGTAGTACAAGAGTAGATCTACCACGAGATCAGAGAGGCTAAACCCTAGAAGCTAGCCTATGGTATGATTGTTGTCCTACGGACTAAAACCCTTCGGTTTATATAGACACCGGAGAGGGTTAGGGTTACACAAGGTCGGTTACAAAGGAGGAGATGTCCATACACGTATTGCCTAGCTTGCCTTCCACGCCAAGTAGAGTCCCATCCGGACACGAGACAAAGTCTTCAATCTGGTATCTTCATAGTCTAACAGTCCGGCCAATGGAGAATGTCTGGCTGTCCGGAGACCCCCTAATCTAGGACTCCCTCAGTAGCCCCTGAACCAGGCTTCAATGACGATGAGTCCGGCGCTTAGTATTGTCTTCGGCATTGCAAGGCGGGTTCCTTCTCCGAATACATCAGAAGAATTTGAATACGAGGATAGTGTCGGACCCTGCAAAATAAGTTCCACATTCCACCGTAGAGAGAATAATATTTTCGCAAATCTAATTTGCTGGCTTGTTTTGGCAACATGACGTTATGTCATGGCCCGGTGATTATTCGAACTGTTTCTTTTAACCAGCCCCGCACATAACGCGAGGTAGTTTTTTCGACACGTCTTGTCAAAGCAGAGATCGTGTCCCCTTATTATGGGATTCTCATCAATACGGGTGTGGGTAACGCAACCGCGCCATCAATTGCGGCGCTTGGGGGGATAAGCGAGTTTTACCAGGCAAGTGGGGACGCTTAGTTTCGTTCGCCCATATAAAGGGATAAGGATTCACCTTTCTATCCACGCCTTCTTCCTCCTTTGCTCATCCGTTTCCACACACTCGAGCTCTAGCGCCCAAGTCCACACTTCCACCTCAACCTTCTCCAACCATGTCCGGAGCGGAAGGCAAGTGGATGGTCTCCTCCGTCATGGAGGGAGACATCAAGAAACTAAGGGGAGCCAGATACCTGCCCGACGACATCGCGCACCGGCTCCCAGATGAGGGGCAGCTCATCCCCACCCCCAGGCCCCATGAGAGGGTAGTATTCCTCACCCATTTCCTTTTTGGACTGGGATTCCCTCTCCATCCATTCGTCCGGGGGCTCATGTTCTATTACGGCCTGGATTTCCACGATCTGGCCCCGAACTTCGTCCTCAACATCTTAGCGTTTATCGTCGTGTGCGAGGCCTTCCTCCGCATCAAGCCCCACTTCGGCTTATGGCTGAAGACCTTCAATGTCAAGCCGATGGTGGTGGGCGGTCGCCAGGCGGAGTGCGGAGGCACCATGGTGGGCAAGATGCCCAACATAACATGGCTCGAGGGCTCCTTTGTGGAAACCATAAAGGGGTGGCAATCGGGGTGGTTCTATATCATCGAGCCGCGCGACCCTGCATGGGCAGTGGCCCCCGAGTTCCGATCCGGTATCCCCATGCGGCTCACCTCCTGGAAGGAGAAGGGCCTATCCTGGGGTAATTCGAAAGAGCTGAACGGACTCCAAACATGTATTCAAAACATGGTGGACAAGAAGCTCAAGCTTGTCAACATAGTCCAAGTTATGCTCATCCGCCGGATACTCCCGTGCCAACAACAGGAGTTCAACTTGTGGGAGTTCAATCCGGCGCAGCACCAAACTCTGAACAGGCTCTTCGACACAACTCATGAAGACGCCTGGAGGGTGCTGTTCAAAAGTGCCGAAGTCCCCCCTACTACTGAGGATCACGGATTCAGCGCGAAGCGCCAAGCCAGTGCGGTAAGCTGATTTACCTTTCACATGATACTTATTTTTTTATATAGATTGACTCTATGCGGGATCTAAACTCCATTACCTTTGACAGGACTGGCAGAAGATGGCCGGACAGATCGACTGTCCGGCTCCCTTGCCCGAAGGCCCTGCAGACGCTCTTCTGGCGAAGATGCTGACTCCGGCCCCTTATAAGGTGCCGGAGAAGACCAAGAAGGCCAAGGGAACCTGAAAGAGTTCCCGACGCCAGGCGTCGTCGGACTCACCGTCCGATGACTCTGCGGTGCACTCTTCCCCTGAAGACGAGGAAGAGGAAGAAGAAGATGCTCCCCCAACAACTGGGGGAGACAAGAAAAGGAAGGCTGCCCCAACTGGGGAGGCCGGAGGGTCCAAGAAGGGAAGGACTCTCCTTCCGGACAGTTCCACCGCCGCCGACGAAGGCGAAGACGAGTGGTTGCCCAGGGTCAAGCCCTTGGGGAGATCGAAAGTATTCGGATACCAGATTAACACATAGGATTCATTTGTCGCACTGCTTTCCCTAATCGCCGAACATAACTATGCAGGCCGCCCCGAGCCAATATCGAGGTATCATCGGATGGCTCCCTGGGCTCGTCGGACATGGATAGTGATCCAGTCTCGACCGCCACCTCCCCTCATCCTGCCGATGACGCCGAGGTGTTGTCTCAAGAGGCACCGGATTGAGGGGAGACAGTCCCGGAGGCGCCTCAAGGTGACCTTCCAGACTCCGGGAGCCGAGGGGACGGGGCCCTCGAGAGCTCTGAGTTCGTCCCTCAGCCGAACACCGCGCCGGACCCTCTAGCGGTTCCGGGCTTGGGCAGGCGGCCTCCTTCCAAGAGGGGCAAGATGCCTGTGCCGGTGACCTCTGTCCATCCAGAGGCGCCGGACAATCTGCTGGAAGCGCTTCGCAGCGCTTCCATCGACGAGGAGCACCGCACTATCATGAGTGCGGTGATCCAGAAGGTTCAATCCGCCAAGAGCGGATTGACTGAAGCCTGTGCCAGCCTTCTAACAGGCTTCGAGGTAAGTGTTTTAAAATGTAGTAGAAATATTACCGCATAGACAGTAGCCCCTGATGCTTTGTTCGGTGTTCACAAAGAAAAGCCGAACAGAGGATCAAATAATATAGCAGGAGTATAATATAAGTATGTCGATATGCATATGCAGGCTTCGCTGCTGGCGTCCGCCGCAGTGACTGCGGAGGTCGCCGTACTGAAGCAGGAACTTGAGGGGTCCAGGAAAGAGCTCGGCGTTCCTAAGAGGCAGCTCGAGGAGAAGAAGGGTAAGTAGTACCCCGTCTATAGATATGTATATATGAAAAAGGACGCGATTGCAAAATGACAGGATCATCGTAAGTTTGCCAGGGGCCACGACCGAGGTGGCGACCCGAAAGCAAGCGTTAACTAAGGCCGAAGATAAAGCGGCCAAGGAGTGCACCGAGCAAGAGAAGCACGAGGCTCGGGTGGGCGAGGTGCAGCAAGAGCTCCAAGCTCTCGTGACGAAGCACGAGGTGTTGGAGCTTGACTCGAAGACGCGTGAGTCTGAGCTTGCCGCGGCCCTTGAGAGCGTAAAGAGTGCCAAGGCCGAGGCCCAGAAGGCCTTCCAAGAGATTGACGCAATGAAGAAGACAACGGCGGGTAAGGCTTTCTATATTCAAAGCAAGCATGTACAAGTAAATTACCGATTACTTACTCGGATCCGGAGCTCTTCAGGAGCATTCGCAGATTTGCCCCGCAGTGTGTCTGATGCCGCACAATTTTACCAGGCCGAGGACGGAAGCTTGACGGAGAAGCTGTTCTGGTCTCAGTATGCTGAGGCCGAACATCCGGTGCCAATGAGCGACCAGCTGAAGCAGATGGTCGAGCTACATAAGGCGGCCGATTAGGCCATGGAGAGCTTTATAGTCCGGCTGTGGCCTGGTGACGTCCTTCCGAACAGCTTCTTCGGCCTGGTGAGGCGGCTTGTGGATGCCTGCCCATGGCTGGAGGCCGTCAAGCAATCTGTCTACATTGAAGGTGCACGTCGTGCTTTCGCCCGTGTGAAATTGCAGTGGGTCAAGCTAGACGCCGTGAAGCTGATCAAGGAGGGGCCGCCGGAGGGCAAGGAGCACCGCCACCCCGAGATGTACTACGAGGGTGTTCTGCCGGGTGCCCGTCTTATCGCAGATGAGTGTTCAAAAGATGTAATATTTGAATGAGACTTGTTCGTTTTATCATGTATGTATGAAAACTTGTTTCATATGCGCTATGCAACGCTTATTGGAATTTAAAATATTACCTTCTGTTTGGCTGTTTATCTAATCTGAGAGATGGCTAGTCCTCGGCTTCTGCCCCCCCATGCCACGAGTGCTGGGGTGTTCGGGATAAACCTGAGCACTCTTGTTCCCATGTTTGGGTCCTTCGAGGGAGGTGCTCAGCAGAACGAACAAGGCAACCGGACTAATGATGCTTTATCACTCTCACTTATCCATAGAATTCTATAATTTTAAATTTCGGCGAAGCCCCTGGTATTCGGAAGGCCGAATTCGGGGCGCGATACACGCCTGTAAGCCGGACAGGGCCGGCCCCTCGCCCTAAGCAGCATAAGTCTTTAGGGACTCGAAAAACCTCGCCGAACAGCGACCAGTCTCTCGCCTTATCATGACAGTCAGTTTTAGCTTTCTCTACTGAGGTGCTAAGCCCGGCAGAACCGGGGCACAATCGCAGTAGTTCTCCTAGTGCTACCTTAGCCGATAGAGTGGAACGTAAGGTACCAAAACATAGGAGCCGGGCAAACCCAACATTTGACCAAAGACATGATTCGGAGCTGATGCATATAATGCTATAAGTTCGGGGTGCCGCACTTGTGAAAGTGTTCAGACTTTTCACACCGCATTGTGGGGTACGTAAGCCCCTGGTGTATTGGCCGTACCAGAGTGTACGGTTGCAAGGCGTCATTAATGAACATATATATATAACAAAAACGCAATAATAGTCATAATGTCATGCATTGTTTATTAAAAAATTGCATTGAAGCAGAGTGATACAGATAGTGCGATAAGCAAAGAGTAGGACTAAGTCCCTTCCAAGGGCAAGCTGAGGAATGATATTAAATTGAATATGTCACTCGTTACTGTAATCAACCTGGGGATTCCGTGATATAACGTAGCTGTCTGCCTCCTTGGTTGCTGCATCATGTGTTCGGCAATAGTGCTGCCGGACAGTGTTTCCAGAGATTAAGGTCCTGAAAGAAAAAGAAAAATAACCGAACGGGAAGCCCCTAGTGCGGTTTAGGCCGCGTCTTGGGGCGTGCCGTAGTTGTCCCCCCTCCCCACCTGTGCCCATGGTATTTTTAATGCGTAATTATGTACGCGCAGCACGAGTTTCGCCACTGGGCTGGGATTGGGGTGGCCGTCGTATTGCTACGCGAGCTCAGATCGCACCAGGAGGTCTATTTTCTGATTGCCCCATGCGCGCTTGAAGGTGTCCGGGCTGTGAAACGTTGAACTGGTTGATTCCCTTGAGAGGCTGCTTTGCGCTTCTGCTGTGAGGGCTGCGGTGTGCTCCTCTGTTCAGAGAGAGCGCTCTGTGTTTCCATTGACTATAATAACTCTGCGAGGTCCTGGCATCTTGATCTTGAGGTATGCATAATGCGGTACCACATTGAATCTAGCAAATGCGGTTCGCCCGAGCAGCGCATGATAACCACTGCGGAACGGGACTATATCGAAGATTAACTCTTCGCTTCGGAAGTTATCCGGGGATCCGAAGACCACTTCCAGTGTAATTGAGCCTGTGCAATGGGCCTCTACACCTGGAATGACGCCCTTAAAGGTCGTTTTTGTGGGTTTGATCCATGAGGGGACAATACCCATTTTCGCACTGTGTCCTGATAAAGCAGGTTCGGAAAGCTGCCGCCGTCCATAAGGACTCGAGTGAGGTGAAATCCATCGATGATTGGGTCTAGGACCAGTGCGGCACATCTGCCATGACGGATACTAGTGTGGTGGTCCCTGCGATCGAAGGTGATCGGGCAGGAGGACCAAGGGTTGAACTTTGGGGCGACAGGCTCCAACGCATATACGTCCCTGAGCGCACGCTTCCGCTCCCTCTTGGGGATGTGGGTTGTGTATATCATGTTCACCGTCCGCACTTGCGGGGGAAACCTCTTCTGTCCTCCAGTGTGCGGCTGCCGGGGCTCCTCCTCGTCATTGCTATGCGGCCCCTTGTCCATGTTTTCGGCAATTAACTTGCCGGCCTACTTGAACACCCAACAATCCCTGTTGGTGTGATTGGCTGGCTTGTCTGGGTGCCATGTATTTGACACGAGCGATCGATTATACGGTCCAAGCTGGACGGACCCAGCGTACTTTGTTTGATTGGCTTTTTCCGCTGACCGGGTTTAGAGCCTTTGAATCCGGCATTGACTGCCATGTCCTCAGTATTTTCGCTGTTAGGGAGACTGGAGGGATCAGCCTCGCGAGGTTCGCCCGCAAGGCAACGCAGGCCTCCCACCACTGCCACCGTAGCCAAGGAGAAACGAAGACCGCCACCAGGACGAGGGGGCTGGGGGCTTCCAGGAGCCGCGCGCGATCGCCTGCATCCTGGGTGGGGCACAAGCCCCAGCCTCTCAGCGCATCTTCAAGCAGTTCGCCCGCAAAGTGAACGCAGTCCTCCCCAGGCTCGAAGCCACGCGCCCGCTCAGGTGGTCGGCGTGCGCCATCATGTTCAGCTCAGCAGATCAGCTCAAGTGTTCGGCTACAGCCGGAGTCCTCCCGATGCTTTGTTCCCCAATCATCAGCAACGTGGTGGTCACCAAGACCCTCATCGATGGCGGGGCAGGGCTCAACGTCCTGTCCGTGGAAACATTCAACAACCTCCAAGTGCCCTACAGCCAGCTTCAGCCAACCAAGCCTTTCTCTGGTATCACCGACGGCTCCACGGTCCCGATTGGGCAGGTCCGCCTCCCTGTCACCTTCGGGGCACGCGACAACTACCACACCGAGCTTATCGACTTCGACGTCGCTCACATTCGCCTACCGTAAAACGCCATCCTTGGGTACCCAGCGCTGGCCAAGTTCATGGCCATAACTCACCACGGCTACAACGTCCTCAAGATGCCAGGAAGCGGCGGAGTCATCACGGTGCCATGTGAAGAGAAGGACGCGGTGTGTTCCCTGGAACGAGCCTTTCAGTCCGCGTCACTAGAAGACCCGGATCATGGAAGTAGGAGGCCTCCCGAGACCGCCCCTAGGAAGAAGAAGACATCGTCCGGCCCGACCACTCAGGAGGCAGGCCCCTCTGGGCCCGCGCCTTCCCGGGGGGAACCTCCTTCCATCGCATAGGAAAGTGCGCCCGGCGCCCTCCTCAGGCAGGGCTCGGGGGCTCTCCCCTGGAGGGCCACCGACCTAGCCAGGGTCACGAGGGAGGCGCTTGGGCACCACCTGGAGGCGTGTTTCGAAGCACGTTTCCCTCAAGAAGGAGCAAGGCAAGGAGATCCAGACCCTCAGGAGTTCGTCAGCAAGGCCATTCAGGAGCTACAGGAGTCAAGAGCCATGAAAGGCGGCCGCCGCCTACCAGCAGTGGCTCCCCATCCAGGCAAGGATGGTGGGCTGCGCGTCTGCATCGACATACCAGGGCTCAGCCGAGTCGCCTCTCTGGAGCGCCTTTGGCCCTCGCGAGTGGGGCGCTGTGGAGGCCCACCCCACAGCTACGTTCGCATGCCTTACGGTTTGCCGAACGCGGCTTACACGTACCGGCGCCTCATGAGGGGCATCACGGAGGCACGAGAGGCCAGGTGTTCTGTAAGCCTGGCAGGGATGGAGATGGCCCGTGAGGAGCCGCCAGCGCCTCCGGAGCCTCCCGAGGCCCCTGGGCCTGGGGGCTCGTGAGGATCGGCCCCGGCAGCCCACCGAGCTTGCTACACCAATGCTCCTTCGTCCTCAACATCATCAGGTGACATCTTTTCGAGTTTTATTTCCACCTGGGAGCGGGACCCGAGGACGTAGAGTGCCGACATCTAACCAAATTTGCAGGGACATATCACAAGATAAGGCCCAGTGCCAGGCACAACCCGCCTAGAGGTAGGGCCCCGTGAGTCCCGCGCTGGCTCACGGGTGCCCAGATACACCTCACCAGGCCCTACCGTGCCAGCCACGTGTCAGGGCGGGGCTGTACATGCCCCGGGGGCTCCTCCCGGAGGGGGCCCCCCTCCCACGTACCAGTGGAAGCACCATGCTCTGCGCTGGCTGACGACACTGCCGAGGAGCGGCTATGCCCGTACACATACGGTAGCGCTATGCTCCGCGCTGGTGATAAACAACTGAGGATGGCCCCCGGGCCGCACCAACCTCAGGGAGCCCAGAGCTCAGTGTCTAGCCTCATCGTAACGCCTCCCCTCGGGAGTGCCGCGCGAGGGGGCTGGGCACGGGGGCTGCGCCTGGGTCACACCCAGACGCATGCCACTCAGCCAGGTCCCCCCGGGCCTGGTTCATCGCGTGTCTCTCCCCGAGCGGAGCCAAGGTACGAAGGCCGTTTGAGAGTCAAGGGGGACTCCTGAGCATCGCGACTCAGGAGCCTAACTGGTCACGTAGCCCCTCACTCCGTGGCCCCGTCCTGGTTTCCGGTCGGGACCAACGCTGGGTGAGGTACGCGCGCGGCCAGGCTCTGCAGACATAGAACGATAGATCCACCCGCATCACGCCTCCTTACTTGCTGTTCGCGCGTCAAGGGGGACTCCTGAGCATCGCGACTCAGGAGCCTAACTGTTCACATAGCCCCTCACTCCATGGCCCCGTCCTGGTTTCCTGTCGGGACCAACGATGGGTGAGGTACACGCGCGACCGGGCTCTGCAAACGTAGAATGGTAGATCCACCCGCATCACACCTCCCTACTTGTTGTTCATGCGCCAAGGGGGACTCCTGAGCATCGCGACTCAGGAGCCTAACTTGTCACGTGGCCCCTCACTCCTTGGCCCTGTCCTGGTTTCCGGTCGGGACCAACGCTGGGTGAGGCATGCGCGGGGCCAGGCTCTGCCGGCGTAGAACATAAGCAAGTAGGAAGGAAAGGCACAAATTTCAAGGAATTCAAAAGCAAATATTACAGTCCACACTGTTATCTCGATGCCAAACACAAGTTTAAACGCCTCCCCGAGGCATGATATATGTGCAGGAATTAAAGGCAGGACAGGAGGTGCGACGGAGTCACTTGTCGGCGATGGAGCAGCGCGGATTGGGTACACGTCACGGAGCGGTGGGGTCGGCAGTGCCTTGCTTCGGCTTGGTGCTGAAGGCCCGGAACTTCCCCAACAGGGCCTCTGCGCGACCCTTCACGGCCTCGGCAGCGGCAGCGGCACGCTCGCCGCTCACTGGCTCCAGCAGGCTGTCGAGGTCGACACCGGGATCGTGAAGGTAGATGTGGGTGAGGACCCGCGTCATTGCTGCAGAAGATAGGACACGCGCCTCGGCCTCGGCCGCGGGGCCAAGGCCAAGGGCGACATCTTCAAGAGCGTGAACCAGGAAGGGAAGCAGCTTGGCGGGGCCGTCCTCGGCGCCAGCCAGTGGGCTCTCCATGCCGCTGTCGTAAAGCGTCCTCAGTGAGGAGCGAGCCCTCGCCTCCATCTCCGCGAAGGCCACGCGGTCCTCAGCAAGAACCAGGGCCTCGTCATCCAGCTTGGCCTTCCTCGCCCCCAACTCCTGCTCCAGCGCACCTAGGCGGTCGCGGCGTTTCTTGAGCTTGACCTCCCTCTCCTTGAGAGCCACCTCACGAGCCCTCACGCCTTCTTCCTGCTCTTGGTGAAGGCGGACCTCGTTCGCGAGCTGGTCCCGCAGACCTTGCAGTTCGCCCTCCAGCGCCTTGCAACGACCACGGACATCGACAACCTCCCCCAGGGCTGCATCACGAGCAGCCTTCGCCTCAAGGACGGCCTGCTTTTCCTTGTCGCACGCCGTCGAGGCCTGCACCAGCGCCGCCCTAATCGAGGCGTCGGAGCGAACCCATCCTGAAGCCAGCTGCAAGCGCCCGGCCACCAAGCGGGGGTCGGCGCCAAGAAGATCCTGACGCAGTCGGTCCAGCTTAGCAACAGCACGATCCAGAACGGCAGAAGGAGTCGGAGAGACAGTAGCCGGTGGAGTAGGAGGAGAAGGCGGCAGCGCGGCCACAGCATCCTGAGGCGGAGTCTGCCGTGCCCCGACAGCCAAAGTGGCGGCGGCAGGCAAGAGCACCTCGGAAGCCACTTGGGCCGTGGGGGCTGAGCTCGCCCCAGCCGGCTCAGCCAGGCCTCGCGAGGATGACCGGGCAGGAGAAGCCTGTGCATCGCGGTCACCCTCCTTCGCGGGCAGAAGCACTGCCACGGATGGAACCTCGGGAGCCCCCTTCGGCTTCTTTGCGGCGGGCGCCAGCCTATACAAGAGATGTGGAAGTCAAGCTTCAGATGCAGAGCAAGAGATAAAGACAAGAATCGAACGCTTACGGGTCGTCGCCAGTGAGCTCAAGTGGCCTCCGGCCAAATTTGAAGCCTGAAAGCCGGCTGGAAGGGTCAACCTCGGGAAGCTTGGAGGCGGAAGGCGCATCTGCGGTCTGCCCCGGGGCCAGGGCAGACCCGCGGGAGATCAGCCCGGTCCTGTCCTTCTTAGGGATCGGGGGTGAGCTCCCGCCGTCCTGCTCATCGTTGTCCTCGTCGTCGTCTTCATCGTCATCCTCGTCGCCATCGCTCGGAGAGAAGCGGAGAACGCGGGACCAACGCCGGGGGAGGGGAGCCCTCGACTCTCCGTCAGTCGCCTCGGAGTCAGGCCCTTTTCCCCGCTCCCCTCCTTCCTCCTCTTCGCTGGAGTGGTCGGAGGGCACGTCCACCGGTTCCTCGGGAGTTTCCACGGGCACGGGCCCATCCCCGTTGAAGACGGGCATGGACTCCACTACCTGCTCCCAGTCGTCGCGGAGGAACAAGGGCGTAGGAGCGCCCGCCAACCTCGCCACATCGCCCCCGACCAGTGATTGGAGGACCGCAACCAGATCTCCGTCGGCTAAGGCCGCGGGGCTAGGACGGGGCCTCCACATCGGAAGTGAGTACTGCCGAAGCGGAGCCAGCTGGTGCTCCAGGAATTCCCTCAGCAGCGACGCGCCGGTCAGCTTCGCCGCCGCCATGTTGGCCGGCCTCAGATCCGCGTCCATCTTCTCCAACATCAGCTTTGCGCGGGGGTCCGTGAGCTCCGCTCGACCCCAATCGCTGGAGCTCGTGGGCTGCTCCGTGGGCAAGATCAGCTGAGGGTGGATGCGCCCAACATCCACCAAGACCCACTTGCTCCTGAAGCCCTCAATCCTTTTCCCGGGGTTCGAAATGGCAATGGCGCCACCATACGCGACGAAGGTTGCGCATGCGGAAGCAGTACCACGAGAGGTCCGGAGGTAGAAGTAGTGGCGCAACAAGGCCACTGAGGACTGCACCCCTACGTGAGCCTCACAGTAATAGGCGAAGATCGCCAGGAGAAGGACAGAGTTGGGGTGGAGATGCAGGGCTTGTAGCTTATAGTGGCGGAGGACAGAGAAGAAGAACTCGGAGAAGGGAGGCACCAGGCCAGCAGCAATGGCACTTACAAAGAGCAGATAGAAGGTGCTCCCTTGACCCTCAGGGGTGGCGGAGCCAGCTTTAAACACCTTCGCCCCATTGATGCCCCGCACCGTCGCCCTCCGGCGCAACCGGGCGAGGCTCGCCTCTGACACGTTCGGCAGGTCCAGGGCAGACGAGTACCAAGCCGCGGCCGGGGGCTGACGAGGCGCCATGGCTTCCTAGGTCACACGGTCGGAGTGGATCTGGAAATTTTGGAGGAAGGAAGGAGAGGCGCAAGAAAGGGGATCTGAGCAGCAACCGGGGAAAGCAAGAAGCAAAGCCTAGGTGGACGCCGCTCCTTTATCAACTCGCCCGGTTGCAAGGGCGCCCACATCCAACCAACCGCCACGCGGCGCCCGGGGCCGCAGGCTGTTAGGGCCCGCGGCGCTTCGCTCTTGCCCTTCTGCCTCCCAGCACAGCCAAGTCCAGGCGCGCCTTGGGCCAGGGGGCTACTGTCGGTGTTCTGGGAACGGGGGTCCCCAGACTTGCCTGCCTGCGGCCTGCGGCGTGGCTCAAAGGGGGGCCCAGCGCGGCCCATCTTCACCAACACAAACCCAAGACCCTCGCGAGGAGCCAAGCCTCGCAGGGCGGACGACGCAGAGCTTCCTCAGGCGCGGCCTCGACAGGCTGACTCACGAGGAGGCGGAAAGATCAAGGCGGGGTACCTCACGAGGTGCCCGTGACGCAAGCCATGACGACCGGGGGCGCCAGGCGGGTGCCAGCCCGCGCAGTGTCCTCCCTTCCTCTTTGGTGCAAAGGGGGCAAGCGCAGCCGCGGAGTACCGAGGCATCAGGCAAAGGTTGCCATTTCGGTGCAACGAGACCAAGACCAGGAGGACTACGAGACGGAGGTCACCATGGAGCACAAGACGGCATCATCACCAGAGCTTTGCACAGGCGAAGACTACTTTTGTCAGGATAGTTGATACTAGTTGTCCCCCTTCAAATTAGCCCGCCATTGTTGGCTCCCTTCCCGCTCGATATTTGGGAAGAGGACCAGGGCCTCTATAAATAGGACCAGCCACCCACAGAGCAAAGGGGGCTGAGAAGAGGGCTGGCCAGAGGGATCAAAGGATAGAGAAGATCAGAGATAGAGAGAGAGAGAGAAAGGTGACTAAGCTCCTCCTAGTAGTTCATCGCCCCAGCCAAGAACAGACCCTCGCGAGGCTGTTCTTCCTTGTATTGTTCATCATCATTAGCCCAAGAGGCAATCCACCACACCACACACTGGAGTAGGGTATTACACCACAACGGTGGCCCGAACCAGTATAAACCCTGTGTCTCTTGCGTTGTTCTTTCCTTAGTTTAGATCCTAGCAAGGCGGAGGAGTGCAGGTAGGTAGGAGGCGAAATCTCCACGCGCACCCCAGTGTTCGAACCTCAAGGGTCTGCCGGAACCCGAAATCCGACAAACATGATTACAAAAGACCAGATCCCAGATATAAGATGAACTTATACAAAGGGAATAATTAATTTAAGAGAAGCTTCCATGATGAGATCTACATCGTGTCTATGGGCATGAACACAAAGTTCAAGGTCGACTCCCACTTCTCCAATGCATGACCAATCATTCATAGCTATATAAAAATTATTTGAGTGTGAAAACCTACCTAGTGAATTACCAGAGGAGTATGACCCGTGAGAACTTTTCGGGTTCACACAGATTAAGGAAGGCATAGGTTCAACCAATCAGGGTATCTTAGAAACGTATACCACAAGTTTAAAGAGTAAATATCACCAGCTCGAAAGCAGAGCATGCTTGTACAAAGAAGAGGATAGGATTTACCAATGACATTATGTATCAGGGAAAGAACTTCCAAAGTGATTGAATATGAAGGACATTGTCGGATAAAATCCAACAAAGTATCTGGCAGTCCAGAAGGGATCTGATGTGAGCATCAGTACTCAACCAGAAGAAGAAAGAATGCAAGGAAATTGGATTATAGAAACAACTGACTAATTCAAAGCTCAAATGCAAAGGAATTATGATTTCCAAATCAAGGGATCAGAAGCAACAATCTGATTAAGGATGGATAAGTTGAGTAGGCTTAGGGGTACAATCGAGGGCAATTTGATTGGTCGAGAACCAGCTCCTGTTCAAGATGTCATCTGAGCCGGAAGGATGAATTCGAGGATCTGATTGAGGATTGTGAGCATTCGCAACATATTGAATCCAGGGACTCGAAATGATAAAGACAAAGGATGCTAATGAATATTGCTAGTCATGTGGAATGCACCATAATACAAGAAGACAAGTATTTGCATAGCAATAGCGGGCAAAGGATTATCGGAAGATCGGATAGTATTTATATGTATCTTGTGAATTATCGAAACAATGGGGAAAGAACGAATACTCAGTAGGTGCAAGGAATTATCTGTAGGGGTATTCATGTGGCAAGAACTACAAGGCAGTAAGCTCAAAGTATTCTTGGAATAAATAGATAGAATTTTGGGGTATCTTGTAATAACAAGATCAACTGGGAATTAAAGTAAGAACGGCATGTGTATGTATTTATCCATAAGGATATTTCGGTGGTAGGGAATTGCAAAAGCAACAGGCACAAAGTTTCGGGAGAACATTGGAGAGTATCTTCAGAACCTTCTGGTGAAGCAGTTGATCATCTGGAATGATGGGGCTCTCCGGCAGGAAGTGGTTACGAGAACCTAAAGTTAGAATTAGTAAAATCATTTAACCTGAAGAGAAGAGAGATCAGAGTCCTAGAGTATAGACGAGGAATAAAAGATACTAATACCACCCAATGGCGACGTGGGTGTGTAAGCCACACATCCATGCTAGTAAAAGTTTTACAATGACTAGACTCAACTTCGACCAAGGAGTATGAGGGGGTCCGAATCCTTTATATGGTTGCCATGGGCCTCCTTTTCTTTACCTAATAATAAAGCAAATTAGGTTTCTTTCGTCCGTCATGGCATTTTTCAGAAAAAAGTCCCTCTATTTCAGAGAATTCAACCCGCGGTCCTGTTTTAAGTTAAAACGAATCGTTATTTTCATATTTTACACAAAAGTCCCTATCTTTTCTTGAAATCAACCCGCCATCCGGATTTAAGTCACACCCAAACCATTATTTTACATTTTTAGAAAACCCCCTAATGTTTTAGATAATTCATCCGCGGATCATATTTAAGTCAAACAAATGCTTTTTAAAATCATCCATATCTTTTAAACCATAACTCCGATTTGAACATGTTATATATGAAATTTGATTACAAAAATATGTAGAATATGAATATGAGATTATTGTTACCTGTTAAGTATTTTTTAAATATTATTTTGAAATATATTTGAGTCAAACCAAATGATTTTCTAAATTATCTGTATCTTTTAAACTGTAACTTCGATTTTAACATATTATATATGAAATTTTATTAGAAAATGTGTGGAATCTAAATATGATGTTAATTTTACCTGTTAAATATTTTTAAAATATTGTTATGGTAGCAAACTTATAATTTATAGCGCAAGATTCATTTTTTCATACCGGCGGCGATCGGGATTGCAAAAAAAACCCACTATAACCATATACGGAAAAGAAAACATCGATAACTACACATGCATACCTCTGAAAAATGTCGCAGGAGAAAACAACAGATTTCTCATCGCGAGAGTGAGAGAAAGTGAGCGAGAGAGAGAGAAAGAGAGAGAGAGAGAGGGTGAGGAAGGAGAGAGGGAGAGAGAGAGACGCCTTAGGATTAACCATATTCAGCACACGTTTTTTGTTGTTTCGTGTGAACACCGAGGCCATCGCCGGTGAGGGTAAGAAGGAGGATAAGCGACAACACAAATATGATGCCTCGCAAAAATAAAGGAGATGGACCTACTGTGGTCTTGAGTGCTGGTTGTTGAGTTCAGAGCGTGTGTTATGTTTTCTCTCCCGTTGCAACGCACGGGCTCTTTTGCTAGTATATATCAATGGGTAACCACAATGGCAAATCAGTCTTTACGTACTGATTAGATAGCAAACAGTGCTATCATACCTAACTCTGCAGGCTGAGAGAGCGCATTAAATGCGCCGCTCGGCATCACATCACAGCTTGCCCGGCAGGCCCTGCCGGGCCGTTTTGCCAGCTTCGCGTGTGATGCCCCCGATTTGACCGTAAATGTGTACGATCAAGATCAAGGACTCACGGGAAGATATCACAACACAACTCTAGACAAAAATTAAAATAATACAAGCTTTATATTACAAGCCAGGGGCCTCGAGGGCTCGAATACATAAGCTTCAATACACAAGAGTCAGCGGAAGCAATAATATCTGAGTACAGACATAAGTTAAACAAGTTTGTCTTAAGAAGGCTAGCACAGCCTGGGACCTCCTAACTACTCCTTGAAGCCGAACTCCACGTAGAAACATCCTCGGGATCCTCAGGCTCCTGGACTCCATCATCTGGTTGCGACATCCGAGAAAAATGGAAAAGGGGGAAAAGAGGGAGCAAAGCAATCGTGAGTACTCATCCAAAGTAATCGCAAGCAAGGATCTACACTACATATGCATTGGTATCAATGAAATGGGTAGTATCTATGGGCTAAACTGCAAAATGCTAGAATAAGAGGGGGATAGCTAGTCCTATCGAAGACTATGCTTTTGGTCGCCTCCATCTTGAAGCATGTAGGAGAGAATAGCAGTGCGGCATCAAGTAGCAACGCATAGCATAATCCTACCCGGTGATCCTCCCCTCGTCGCACTATGGGAAAGCGATCATCGGGTTGTATTTGGAACTTGTAAGAGGTGTGTTTCATTAAGTATCCGGTTCTAGTTGTCATAAGGTCAGAATACAGCTCCTGGCCATCCTTTTACCGAGGGACACGGCTATCCGAATAGATAAACTTCCCTGAATGGGTGCACCACATTACCCGAAACGCTCGATCCCTCTGGCCGGGCACACTTTCCTGGGTCATGTCTAGCCTCGGAATATCAACACATTGCAGGCCTACCTAGGCACAACAGAGAGGTCAGCACACCGGTCTAAATCCTAAGCGCGTAGGGGTCTGGGTCCATCGCCCATTGCACGCATGCACATAGCGAGGGCGGCCGGTGAGCAGACCTAGCAACCTCCATTACAAAGGAAGATGCGTTACGTAGTCCAACCCATCGCGAGCCGCTCAGTCGCTGACGTCAAGAAGGCATCGTCTGATACCACGACGTCGAGTGCCCATAACTGTTCCCACGTAGTTGGTTAGTGCGTATAGGCCAGTCGCCAGACTCAGATCAAATATCCAGATCTCGTTAAGCGTGTTATTTGAAGTATCCGCGGACGCCAACCAGGACCAGGCCCACCTGTCTCCTAGGTGGTCACAACTTGCCCTGTTGCTCCGCCACAAAGTAACACTCAGGGGCCGTCGGGAACCCAGGCCCACCACTACCTGGGTGGAACCACCTGTCCCTCTAGCCCCCACATTTGAACAGTATCATAAGTGATGTAGAGGTATATAGTATATATCCGTGATCATGGCCTAGTAGTAGAGCATGGCAGATGGACAAGAATGTAGGACCACTTATGAAGTACCAGCATCCCATACTAAGCATTAGGATAGCCTGTACAGATATCAACAATTGTAGCAACAATGACAGGCTATGCAACATAATAGGAGCTATCGAATCAACAACAGTAGCAAACCTAATGCAAGAATAAGGGAGAAGAGAGTGGGCAATATCTGGTTGATCAAAGGGGGTTTGCTTGCCTGGAAGTTCGGTAGAGAAGGATGGGTCGTCAACACCGTCATCGATCGTGGTAGCAGCGGCGTCAGTCTCGTAGTCTACCGGAGAGAACAGGGGGAAGAAACAGTAAATACAAAGCAAACAGAGGTACCACTAAGCATGACAAGATGAAAAGCAAAACTAGGGTCACCCTGACATAGTGTGGCATAATATAGGTGAAGGGGAATTCAACCGGGAATGTGTTCGCGGTTCCAGACCTATGTCAGACAGATGGACGAAGCGGGAATGTTCCATGATCTGATAGTTAGAGGCCTCTGATAGGTATGTGGGTGCTACCTCTTGAGCACTGCGTTGGTTTTCCCTTGAAGAGGAAAGGGTGATGCAGCAAAGTAGCGTAAGTATTTCCCTCAGTTTTTGAGAACAAAGGTATCAATCCATTAGGAGGCTACGCGCGAGTCCCTCGCACCAACACAAAACAAATAAATCCTCACAACCAACGCGATAAGGGGTTGTCAATCCCTACACGGTCACTTACGAGAATGAGATCTGATAGATATGATAAGATATTATTTTTGGTATTTTTATGATAAAGATGCAAAGTAAAATAAAAGCAAAGTAAAAAAGCAAAGGAAATAACTAAGTGTTGGAGATTAATATGATGAAGATAGACCCGGGGGCCATAGGTTTCACTAGTGGCTTCTCTCGAGAGCATAAGTATTTTACGGTGGGTGAACAAATTACTGTTGAGCAATTGACAGAATTGAGAATAGTTATGAGAATATCTAGGTATGATCATGTATATAGGCATCACGTCCGAGACAAGTAGACCGACTCCTGCCTGCATCTACTACTATTACTCCACACATTGACCGCTATCTAGCATGCATCTAGAGTATTAAGTTCATAAGAACAGAGTAACGCCTTAAGCAAGATGACATGATGTAGAGGGATAAATTCATGCAATATGATAAAACCCCATCTTGTTATCCTCGATGGCAACAATACAATACGTGCCTTGCTGCCCCTACTGTCACTGTGTCAGGACCCTGATTCCAAGTCACATCGATCTAGCCGGTAACTCCTCATATCACATTGCGGCCTCACGCACGGTATCCCCACGGGTGTCGCCTTACCATGGACCGGGACCGTTTGCGCCTTTTGGCTCACGTATATGATAATTGCGCTAGCATCCATATGACAGAGAACCCGGGCCGACATGGCTAGTCGTGAACCCAAAGCGGTACAGACCTATGGGGACAGACATACATGAATCACATAGAGCATGTCGGCCAACAGCGTGTGAATCCGGGCTGTAGCACTGGGCTAACAGGACTCCGGGGAACCCGGGATGTAGCAGGCTAGGCAGGACTCCGGATGTCACCGCGTGACATTTCCCCGAAGGGACAGACATAGGAACGAAGTGAAACACATGCCGGCCAGTCAAGTGTCCTGAGCAGTAGTGCTGGGCTAGCAGGACTCTGTTGAACCGGACTACTATGGCTCATGGAAGCACTAGAATACATTTCCCCATAAGAGAGGCTGCCAAGGATAAACAACTAGATTGTCGGATCCCACACATACCAAGCATTTCAATCATACACACAATATGCTCGATATGTGTAAATACAACATGGCATCACAACATAACTCTACGACTCAAGTATTTATTCATTAGGCTCCGAGGAGCGAGATATTACAAACATGGGTCTCACGACCCAACAATCAAAGCATACAAATCAAAGCACATGCGGAAGATTAACATGTCTGAGTACAGACATCTACAAATGAAAAAGGCTAAGAAGCCTGACTATCTACCAGATACTGCTGACGGCACAAGATTGTAGCTGAGGTATCAAGCTAAACATCGAAGTCCACGTGGAACTACTAGCGAGACTGAAGTCTCTCTGCAAAACATAAATTAAGCAAACATGAGTATGAATGTACCTAGCAAGACTTACATCAGAACTAACTACATATGCATCGGTATCAACAAGGTGGGGTGGAGTTTAACTGCAGCAAGCCAGCTTTGACTCTGTGGCTAACCTGAACTACGACTGCAAGCAACTCTTTTGAGGTGGCGCGCACGAGTCCACATATTCACCATTCAATACACCACTATGGATTCGCTCTCGTCTCCCTACGAGAACGCCATCCATAGCACTCACGCTTATCTTGCGCATTTTAGAGTATCCACTTTCACTTTTCTATGAACTATGCAAGGGGTGCAAGTTTCCATATCCGAGGAATCCGGCTATTCGAATAGATAATGATAACCCTGCAGGGGTGTACTTCTTCACACACGCTCCCACCACTTATCACCATATACACGTCATGTATCTCGGCAACCTTCAAGCGGAAGCCTGGCGAGGGTGCCGGCCATGACCTGACTAACCACACAAGTCTCTAGTCTAGGTTTATCGCCTATTCGGGTTCCATCCGCGAGGAGATCCGGCTGGAGTTTCGCTCACAGCCAAAAACAATGTGTGCTGGGTACCCGAGACACCAAACGGGCTCCCGGTACACCATGCCACGGTGTATCTACCACATCATAGCCCACCCCTAGGGTCAGCGCTACGCACGGCCGCCAACACATATCCTATAAACACAAGAAACTAGTTGCAACTCCTGGACAGAGCACTAGGGCAGTTAATAAGTCAAGAGGGTCAATTAAGGATCCCAATGAGTGGTAGTAGTTGTTCATGGATCACAAACACAGAACTCAGTTCCTGAGGACAGTTTCAATGAGACAACCCACCATGTACTCCTACATGGCCTCTCACCGCTACCTTTACCAAATCGTGTTCACACACTTAGCTCACACACAGTAGGACATGTTCATCGCCATTCCAATTCATCCCGGATGAATCAGACCTGACTCAACTCTAAGCAGTAGCAGGCACGACAAACAAGCATGAATGAGTAGGCACATCAGGGCTCAAACAACTCCTACACATGCTAGTGGGTTCCGTCTATTTACTGTGGCAATCACAGGTCATGCAGAGGAAAGGGGTTCAACTACCGTAGCATGTAACAGTTGAATTGTTGTTGTCCTAATGCAGTAAAAGAGAGCAGGAGCGAGAGAGTGGGATTGTATCGGAATGAACAAGGGGGTTTTGCTTTCCTGGCACTTCTGAAGATAATATAGTTCTTCATCGGTGTCATCGATCACATCGTCGAAACTACGTCTACTGAGAGGGAACAAACACCGGCAAACAAGAGGGAACATAATCAATGCAATGCAACAATGTGATGCATGCTATGACATGGCAATATGAATGTGTTTTGGGCTATTGCTAGCTAGAATAGATTGGAATGAGTCCATTTGAATCAAAGATTCAAATGCAAACCCATTTCATGAAGTCATATTAGTGCATTAACTTGTTTCACCTAAACAGCAAGGTTAAAGTGTTCTAACATGCATGAAACCAGTACATATGGATAGATTGAATTTTTCTGATAATTTTTCATATATAATTTGTTTGATTTGGAGTTACGTTTGAGTTACTATGAATTTTTGAAGTTTTGGACATTTTCTAAATTAAATAAATCATTTCTGATTTATTTAAAATCCAGAAAAGCATTTATGACCTCATCACTGCATCACTGTGGCGTCATCTAGTCAATAGGATGGGTCTAGGTCAAACCTGATGTGTGGGGTCCACACGTCGGGGACATAGTGCAAGCTAGGGTCACAGACAGGTGGGCTTGGTCAACGTCCTTGTCAGCAAGGTCAATGATGACGCGTGGGTCCCACTAGTTATAAACTAATCTAAACAGAAATTAAATTAACCTAAACAGGCACGGGGGCCCACATGGCAGTGGATCTAGGGTGTTTAGCCGGGTCATTAGTGCGAACTAAACTAGTGCCACGTCAGCAATAACGCCGGCGACCAAACGCACGGTGGTGGTGCGCCAGAGTTGCTCGGAACGGCACTACAGAGCACCGTTTCGCGCATGGTTTGCGGCTACCGTGAGCTGGGGGTGTGGCGCGTCTTCTGGGGCAATCGCCAGGAGCCGGGGTGGCCTATAGAGACGTCAGCAACGACGGAGGCGGCGGCCGGAGCTCGGGCATTGATGAGAATGACGCCACAGAGCATGAGAGGAGGAACTATGGTGGTCTTCGTCTCCTGGGAGGGTGCAGAGCTCGTTGGCGGGCCCGGACGCGGGTTGCAGCAGCTCTAGCCACGGCGGCGCCATGGCCAGCTGTGGCGAGCTCGAGAGCTTGCGGGAACGGTGACTAGAGGACGTGCGAGGCCGAGGCGAGAGAGGGGTTTCGTTTGCGAGCTCACCACGGTTCGGGTGGAGTCGAAGAAGAGGCTGGGGAAGCGCTATGGCTGGCAAATTGACGACGGCGATGACGAAGCAGAGACGGCGATGGAGATGAAGGGGGCGACGTTCTATTACTCCCTGCCTCGCGTGCGTTGACGGGAGGAAGTAGCGCGAGGAGGTGGAACCCTGGAACAGGGCGATGGCGCTTGGAACGACGTCGGCCACGCGAGCGAAGCACGGCGGCGACGGGTGGCTCTTGGGTGGCTGCGAGAATGCGAGGGGGAGGAGGGAGAACGACCACAGAGAGAGAGGAGAGCAAGAGGGGGCTCGTGCGTGTCGCCTAGCATCTCGAGAAGGGTCGGGGAAGAGAGGAAGCAAGCAGGGAGGTGCCCACGGCGATTGCTCGCGCGTCGACACTCCTCTGCCTTCTGGCAGAGGTGGGAGACGACTAACAACGGTGGTGGACTGGGCCACCAGATGGGCTGCACAGAACCTGGGCCAGCCAGGTAAGGCTAGGTAACTCTCTCTCTCTCTCTCTTTCTATTTTTGTTTTCTATTTTTATTCCTCTGTTTTGAATTAGTAAAAATGCTAATTCATTTTTTAAAACTCCTGAGACAAATTGTGGACACTAGTTGGTTTATTCCAACGGCCCACAAATTATTCTAGAATATTTGGGGCATTCTAAAATATATATAGAATTCAAATGCCCCAATTCAAATACATTATGATTTAATTCAAAAATCCAGGAATGTGCTATAATTATATTCATCATTTTTGGCAGAGGTTTTCACCTTTATCAGAAATCATGGACATTTCCAAAGGGCATTCTGGGTTATTGAAAAAGTATTTTAGTAACCCTAGTTGGTTTGAGTGGTGCTGGGGGTTTCTGCCATCCCCATTTCAAGTTTCTGAGAAAATTAAACATGATGATATGACAATCATGCAAGGACAAGCAAAGGCTTAGCTAGGGCTGTGACAACTCACCCCCACTAAACAAGAATCGCGTCCCAAGATTCAAGACGTGAGGTAAGAAGACAGAGGGGCACAAGACCAACACAATCTTCACGATCCAGGTTGCACCTCATAAGGTTGTTGATTCGTTGCATACATTGATCTTGATATCCTCGCTTTTGAGACTTCATCCATGCGATGACGACAGAAAGAAACTTCACTAGGAATGATCTTCTCGAAAATCGAGCTATACAAGATCAACTCGCAGAATGAGATGTTGAAACATCTCGAGTTGAGACACAAAACACATCGAGAGGGATGGAAGAACAAACGACGAGGTTTGATTTGTGGGTAACAATTCCACGCTTAGAAAGATGGTGGATGGTGTCAAGGTGGCGAGGAAATAATTGCCATGATCCCGTAACGGGGCACCTTGGGAAAGGTGACTCGTTGGATTGTTCCCTTAAGTGGCAAGAAGAATTACTTTTGATCCATAGATCATTGAAACTCTTCATACCAACTTAAAGCAATTTTCAAGTGATCGTTTGAAAGAGCTCGAAGAAATGGCATACTCGGACTAGGATGAATGATGTGGACTACCTTGTTGAAGACAACGCAATGGATGATTTGATTATCATTGGAGACGGATGGGACCCATGGTAAGTCCACTTTTTAAGATGATCCTGGACAACTACTACTGAGGTGCAAGCTGGGAACAAAATGCAAATGCTGGGAATGATTCTGGTAACTGGGGCAAAACTCAACAGTCGAGAGTGTTTCCAATTTTTCAATGGTTATAGAATCATCGAAGAAACTGAGAGCATAAGGATCCCTAGGGAACAACTTCTATAATAAGTCGCACGAAATCCTCATGGAAAGATGGGCAAAGATACTATAATGACAGATCTTCCGGCTAGGTGTGTCGGCCAGAACATCAACCCTGTCGAGACCTACATCATAGATCCTGGAAAAGTTCCAACCATCATATCTGCCTGAGATTCAGATCTGGTTGGTAATAGGATATTTCAGACAGCATGTCTGGAAAAGAAAGTTTGCAACACAAACCGACGAGATGACGTTGCGAGATTCTCAGAAAATGAACTATGATAGTAAGCTACAAAACATGAGCTAGTTTTGCTACAAACCTGTGAACACTCTGTCCCAGACAAGCATGACCACATAGTAGTCTTATAATAAAACACTACCGAGTCCATATGGGGAACCATCATCGAGGATATCGAAGTCCTTGCGTAAGTCTAGCTCTTAAGAAGAAACTTCTTCTCCTTGAACAAATCAATCAGTGGCTTGGTGTGCTAGGGATTCATATAGAATGAAGGTTGCAAGTCTCCAGACCACAGAATACTTCACACTTATGCATGGCTGACTTGGGATGATTCCAGAGGAAGCGAAACAAACTTTCCCAAATTCATGGCGGCAACTTGCTTCAAATGCACGTGAACTAGAGGAAGTCACTTCTTATACCAAACATATGCTTCATGAGCTAGCATGAAGAAATGCTTTCAAAGTTTCCAACACTAGCTTAATGTTCAACATGAATCATGGATAAGATGAAAATATTGTCGATGGGCTCAACAACAGGTCATCCAGATTTCCGTGAAGATGGAATTCCATAATGATGTGAACAAGGTGATAGCATTGGTCAGACCCAAAAGATATAACGGTGTATGCTCGAGGAAACAACCACGAGTAAGACAACATTATGAACATCGTTGGTTCTCATTTGACTTGACGATAGCCCACACTCAAATCAAGGTTTGGACAAGACGATTGATTCAACAACCGATACCGAGGAACAATCGATGAAAATATCATCTTTCTTCAACACACACACACACACAAGGATATCCCTTTGGAATGAACTGAGCCGGACAAGCTTTCATCTTCCAACTCTCCAAATTGTTGTTCAGCTTAACCAACTAGCTCAGGGTATCCAACACAGATTCTTGGAGAAGGGGTGGTTTACAAGAAACCAACTTGATCACGAGCTCAACATAACAGTCAGGGGGCAACCTGGTGTAGTTCCGAGGAAATATTCAGAAAATCACGAACCACCGATATGTTTCTAAGCTCGGGAACAATCTTGCTTTTCAGAGCAAGACGATATGATCAAGAGAGCGAGGGACTGACACAATCCTAACTCATTGATCGAAGAGTGCACCAGGAAAAATGGACTAGGTAGCACGATCAATCTTAGGATGATGATTCAATAACCAACACGCTAAGAATGAAATTATTGTCCATTAGCTACCTAGCAACTAGTTGCTAGGAGTATTGATTTCACACATCACAGTTCACTTGTCGGTATTCTGATTGCAACAACATGGATACAAGGAGCGAATGATGATGGCGAGAAGTATCACTGCATCAAGAATTCATAAGAGTTGGTGCAATTCTCATGACATTCTTGACATAAAGATGGTAACACTCCAAGGTAGCAGAGAGAAAAAGCTGGATTGGCATTTTGATCTGTGGAATACAACTACTTTGACCCAATCCTAGAAATGGATGAGGTACTGGAGTTTGTTTCTCCTAGTCATTCCGGAATAGAATGGCTTGACGGACCACAAAAATAATAGGCATCGATGAACATGATCGCACACATACTCTTGACTATCAATTGATAGATGAAGGTCGGAATACAACTAAAGAGGGACAACTCAAAGGAACATATAACTTTCTAAGTTGTGGATGCATAGATTAGTATGTCGAACAAGTTCAACATATTTCCTCCGGATAAACCATGCAGAAAGGCAGGACTAGCAGATTCACAATGTAGAATGGAGAACTCATCAAGAGCACTCAGGTTGTGATTCTTTTGGTTCAACGAGGAACTTCTGCCAAGGACGGTTCATGGTATTTGGAAGAATGATATACCACGGACCTCAAAGACTGTCGCAAGGTTACTAATATCCTAAAGAAACGAGCAAGCACTATCAACAGGAGGTAAGTAGGGTGAATCTCGGGTTCAAGAACCCAGGAATAGAATACCTACTACTAAATGGCATCATGGAATGCTTTCGAGAATGGTGTCCAGAATCATCACACCGGAACACAAAACATGGCTAGATTACTAGGTGAATCCCTAAAACACCTAGGGTCATAATAATAGCTCCAACATATATGTCGAGGCAGTAGAGTACCTCAACAAACCGTTAGTGTGCTTAATCTGGCCCAAAAGGACATCGGAAACAGGAAGAAGGGATTTGCAAATGAATCCGACTAGTTAGAGACCTGGGATGACTCGGACAGCATAACGGCTGTAAATGCTCAAAAGATTTGAGACATCCTGAAAAATGGTGGCATAACCACTCAACAACACAAGATCAAGGTTCTGAGGCCAGCTATGAACACACGGAAGTAGTAGAAACTGAACTGAGTCTTGAAACTAACAACTCTATAAGTCTATGGATTAGTAACACGTCATCCTGATAGATAGATGAGAGGGCCTAGTTCTTACTCCCCGTAGAAAAGAAGAGGTTGACTCAGAACAGAAGGGCATAGGGTAAAGGAGTATAAGAGCCTTACGTTCCCTTCCACAATCAATTCCCCTACATAACTAAAGCATTTCTAGACACAACTTCGACTGGTTTGGCTAGGTAATCCTACAGGCAGTCAGGCTCTGATACCAAAGCTGTCAGGACCCCGATTCCAAGTCACATCAATCTAGCCGGTAACACCTCATATCACATTGCGGCCTCACGCACGGTATCCCCATGGGTGTCGCCTTACCATGGCCCGGGACCATTTGTGCATTTTGGCTCACATATATGATAGTGTCGCTAGCATCCATATGACAGAGAACCCGGGCCAACATGGCTAGTCGTGAAACCAAAGCAGCACAGACCTATGGGGACAGGCATACATGAATCACATCGAGCATGTCGGTCAACAGCATGTGAATCTGGGTTGTAGCACTGGGCTAACAGAACTCCGGGGAACCCGGGCTGTAGCAGGCTAGGCAGGACTCCGGATGTCACTACATGACATTTCCCCAAAGGGACAGACATAGGAACGAAGTGAAACACATGCCGGCCAGTCAAGTGTCCTGAGCAGTAGTGCTGGGCTAGCAGGACTCCGGTGAACCGGGCTGTAGCGAACTACTATGGCTCATGGAAGCACTAGACGACATTTCCCATAAGAGAGGCTGCCAAGGATAAACAACTAGATTGTCGGATCCCACACATACCAAGCATTTCAATCATACACACAATATGCTCGATATGTCTAAATACAACATGGCATCACAACATAACTCTACGACTCAAGTATTTATTCATTAGGCTCTGAGGAGCGAGATATTACAAACATGGGTCTCACAACCCAACAATCATAGCATAGAAATCAAAGCACATGCGGAAGCTTAACATGTCTGAGTACAGACATCTATAAATGAAAAAGGCTAAGAAGCCTGACTATCTACCAGATCCTGCTGACGGCACAAGATCGTAGCTGAGGTATCAAGCTAAACGTCAAAGTCCATGTGGAACTACTAGCAAGACTGAAGTCTCTCTGCAAAACATAAATTAAGCAAACATGAGTATGAATGTACCTAGCAAGACGTACATCAGACCTAACTACATATGCATCAGTATCAACAAGGTGGGGTGGTGGAGTTTAACTGCAGCAAGCCAGCTTTGACTCTGTGGCTAACCTGAACTACGACTGCAAGCAACTCTTTTGAGGTGGCGCGCACGAGTCCACATATTCACCATTCAATACACCACTATGGATTCGCTCTCGTCTCCCTACGAGAATGCCATCCATAGCACTCACGCTTATCTTGCGCATTTTAGAGTATCCACTTTCACTTGTCTATGAACTATGCAAGGGGTCCAAGTTTCCATATCCGAGGAATCCGGCTATTCGAATAGATAATGATAACCCTGCAGGGGTGTACTTCTTCACACACGCTCCCACCACTTATCACCATATACACGTCATGTATCTCGGCAACCTTCAAGCGGAATCCTGGCGAGGGTGTCGGCCATGACCTGACTAACCACACAAGTCTCTAGTCCAGGTTTATCGCCTATTCGGGTTCCATCCGCGAGGAGATCCGACCGGAGTTTCGCTCACAGCCAAAAACGATGTGTGCTGGGTTCCCGAGACACCAAACGGGCGCCCGGTACACCATGCCACGGTATATCTACCGCATCATAGCCCACCCCTAGGGTCAGCGCTATGCACGGCCGCCAACACATATCCTATAAACACCAGAAACTAGTTGCAACTCCTGGACAGAGCACTAGGGCAGTTAATAAGTCGAGAGGGTCAATTAAGGATCCCAATGAGTGGTAGTAGTTGTTCATGGATCACAAACACAGAACTCAGTTCCTGAGGACAGTTTCAATGAGACAACCCACCATGTACTCCTACATGGCCTCTCACCGCTACCTTACCAAATCGTGTTCACACACTTAGCTCACACACAGTAGGACATGTTCATCGCCATTCCAATTCATCCCCGATGAATCAGACCTGACTCAACTCTAAGAAGTAGCAGGCATGGCAAACAAGCATGAATGAGTAGGCACATCAGGGCTCAAACAACTCCTACTCATGCTTGTGGGTTTCATCTATTTACTATGGCAATGACAGGTCATGCAGAGGAAAGGGGTTCAACTACCGTAGCATGTAACAGTTGAATTGTTGTTGTCCTAATGCAGTAAAAGAGAGCAGGAGCGAGATAGTGGGATTGTATTGGAATGAACAAGGGGGTTTTGCTTGCCTGGCACTTCTGAAGGTAATATAGTTCTTCATCGGTGTCATGGATCACATCTTCGAAACCATGTCTACTGAGAGGGAACAAACACCGGCAAACAAGAGGGAGCAAAATCAATGCAATGCAACAATATAATGCATGCTATGACATGGCAATATGTATGTGTTTTGGGCTATTGCAAGCTAGAACATATTGGAATGAGTCCATTTGAACCAAAGATTCAAATGCAAACCCATTTCATGTAGTCATATTAGTGCATTAACTTGTTTCACCTAAACAGAAAGTTTAAAGTGTTCTAACATGCATGAAACCAGTACAGATGGATAGATTGATTTTTTCTGATAATTTTTCATATATAATTAGTTTGATTTGGAGTTACGGTTGAATTACTATGAATTTTTGAAGTTTTGGACATTTTTTGAATTAAATAAATCATTTTTGATTTATTTAAAATCCAGAAAAGCATTTATGACCTCATCACTGCGTCATTGTGACATCATCAAGTCAACAAGACGGGTCCAGGTCAAACCTGGCATGTGGGGTCCACACGTTGGTGACACAGTGCAAGCTAGGGTCACAGACAGGTGGGCCTGGTCAACGTCCTCGTCAGCAAGGTCAATGATGACGTGTGGGTCCCACTGGTTATAAACTAATCTAAACAAAAATTAAATTAACCTAAACAGGCAGGGGGGCCCACATGGCATTGGCTCTAGGGTGTTTAGCCGGGTCATTAGTGCGAACTAAACTAGCGCCACGTCAGCAATAACGCCGGCGACCAAACGCACGGCGGTGACGTGCCGGAGTTGCTCGGAATGGCGCTATAGAGCATCGTTTTGCGCGTGGTTTGCGGCTACCGCGAGCTAGGGGTGTGGTGCATCTTCTGGGGCAATCGCCAGGAGCCGGGGTGGCCTATAAAGATGGCAGCGACGACGGAGGCGGCGGCCAAAGCTCGGGCGTTGATGAGAACGACGCCACAGAGCACGAGAGGAGGAACTGTGGTGGTGTTCGTCTCCTGGGAAGGTGCGGAGCTCGTTGGCGGGCCTGGACGCGGGTTGCAGCAGCTCGAGCCGCGGCGGCGCCATGGCCAGTGGTGGCGATCTTGGGAGCTTGCGGGAACGGTGACTAGAGGACATGTGAGGTCGGGGCGAGAGAGGGGTTTCGTTCGCGAGCTCACCACAGTTCGGGTGTAGTCGAAGAAGAGGCCGGGGAAGCGCTATGACCGGGAAATCGACGATGGCGATGACGAAGTAGAGACGGCGATGGAGACGAAAGGGGTGATGTTCTGTTACTGCCTGCCTCGCGTGCGTCGACGGGAGGAAGTAGCGCAAGGAGGTGGATCTCTGGAACAGGGCGGTGGCGCTTGGAACGACGGCGGCCACGCGAGCGAAGCACGGCGGCGACGGGTGGCTCTCGGGTGGCTGCGAGAACGCGAGGCGGAGGAGGGAGAATGACCATAGAGAGAGAGAGGAGAGAAAGAGGGGGCTCGTGCGTGTCTCCTGGCGTCTCGAGAAGGGTCGGGGAAGAGAGGAAGCAAGCAGGGAGGTGGCCATGGCAATTGCTCGCGCGTTGACACGCCTCTGCCTTCTGGCAGAGGTGGGTGAGGGAGTCCTGGATTAGGGGGTGTCCGGATGGCCGGACTATACCTTCAGCCGGACTCCTGGACTATGAAGATACAAGATTGATGACTTCGTCCCATGTCCGGAAGGGACTTTCCTTGGCGTGGAAGGCAAGCTTGGCGATACAGATATGTAGATCTCCTACCATTGTAACTGACTTTGTGTAACCCTAACCCTCTCCAGTGTCTATATAAACCGGAGGGTTTTAGTCCGTAGGACAACATACAGAACAACAATCACACCATAGGCTAGCTTCTAGGGTTTAGCCTCTCTGATCTCGTGGTAGATCTACTCTTGTACTACCCATATCATCAATATTAATCAAGCAGGACGTAGGGTTTTACCTCCATCGAGAGGGCCCGAACCTGGGTAAAACTTCGTGTTCCTTTCCTCCTGTTACCATCCGGCCTAGACGCACAGTTCGGGACCCCCTACCTGAGATCCGCCGGTTTTGACACCGACATTGGTGCTTTCATTGAGAGTTCCTCTGTGTCATCGCTGTCAGGCTTGATGGCTCCTACGATCATCGATAGTGATGCGGTCCAGGGTGAAACTTGTCTCCCCGGACAGATCTCTGTCTTCGACGGCTTTGCACTGCGGGCCAATTCACTTGGCCATCTGGAGCAGATCGAAAGCTATGCCCTTGGCCGTCAGGTCAGATTTGGAAGTTTAAACTACACGGCTGACATCCGCGGGGATTGATCTTCGACGGATTCGAGCCACTGCCGAGTGCACCGTGCTGCCACGACGAGCATGATCTAGCTCTGCCGCCTAACAGTGCCCTGAAGGCCGCACCCACATCGGCTTCGACCCTTAATTCGGAGCCAACTGCACAGATCGAGGATGGGTGGTTGGACGCCGCCTCGGGGGCTGCGATCCTAACGGCGATCGAGCCGAACACCAGCCCCGCACTCCGCGAGACTCGTGATTCCAAGGAGCCGGACTCCTCTCCGGACTCCGAACCATTCGCGCCTCCGATCGAATCCGATTGGGCGCCGATCATGGAGTTTATTGCCGCGGACATCTTTCAGTACTCGCCCTTTGTCGATATTATGAAATCAGTAAAGTCTCTCTCTTTATCAGGAGAGCCCTGGTCGGACTACGGTCAGCAAGGTTGGGATACGGACGATGAAGAAATTCAAAGCCCACCCACCACCCACTTTGTAGCCACTGTCGACGATTTAATCGACATGCTCGACTTCGACTCCAAAGACATCGACGATATGGACGCCGATGAAGGAGACGATAAAGAACCAGCGCCTATCGGGCCCTGGAACGCCACCTCGTCATATGACGTATACATGGTGGACGCACCAAAAGATGACGACGAGGAGCGGAAGGACGCACCGAAGGCTTGTTCCCTCGAAAAGCAGTCAAAGCGGTGACGCAGGCGCCGCCCCAAATCCCGCCTCGATAGAAATAGCGATCACACAGACCCAGCGCTGGAGTAGGGCGAACCGCTGCCGGACAACGGCAATCCGGATAATCAAACCGAACAAACAAATCCTATCAAGGATAATGGTCCGGATGACGTAACGCCGGACAGGCACCCGGAGCAGCAGACTGCCCGTAAAAGGCTTGTTGCCACCGCGAGGAGTCTGAAAAAGCAGAAGCAAAGGCTCAAGGCTGCGCAAGACACACTCCACATCAGATGGAGCAAAATACTCAACACAGCAGCGAGGTACGGCGACAATCGCCCCTCCAAGAGCTACCCAAAGTGGAAGCTGCTACCCGAATTCGATGAGGAGGCCTCAGACCCCCCACAACCAAATATCAAAGCAGCCACCTGGTCGGATAGACGACCCCTCTACCAACACAGAGCGGCATACAACGCTGCTTACAATACAATACGCGACCAATGCGAGGGCTCGCACCCAAAGGACGGCGCAACAAGATCCATCTATGGACCATTCAAGCGCGCCCCAGCATACAATGCAACACAACAAACATACGAACAATGCGGTACACCCAGCTACAGGGGTGCCGCACACCCCCTATGTTTCACCGATGAGGTGCTAGACCATGAATTTCTAGAGGGATTCAAGCCCGTAAACATAGAGGCATACGACGGAACAACAGACCCTGGGGTCTGGATTGAGAACTACATCCTTCACATCCATATGGCTCGAGGAGATGATCTCCACGCCATCAAGTACTTACCCCTCAAGCTCAAAGGGCTAGCTCGTCACTGGCTCAAACGCCTCCCTGAAAGCTCCATTGGAAGTTGGGAAGAGCTCGAAGACGCCTTTCGGGAAAATTTTCAAGGGACTTATGTCCGACCTCCGGACGCGGACAATTTGAGTCATATAACTCAACAGCCCAGAGAGTCAGCCCGAAAGCTTTGGAACAGGTTTCTTACTAAAAGGAACCAGATTGTCGACTGTCCGGACGCCGAAGCCTTGGCAGCTTTCAAGCATAGCGTCCGTGACGAATGGCTCGCCACACACCTTGGCCAAAATAAGCCGAGAATGATGGCCGCATTAACAAACCTCATGACCCGCTTTTGCGCGGGTGAGGACAGCTGGCTAGCCAGATGCAGCACCAGCGACCCCAGTACATCTAAAGTTAGAGATGGAAACGGGAAATCACGGTGCAACAGCAATAACAAACACCGGATTAAAGAAGACAGCACGAAGGGCACGGCAGTAAATGCCGGATTCAAAAGCTCTCGGCCAGGTCAAAAGCCGCCCCCTAAAGGCACCAGGGATGAACTGTCCAGCCTCAACAAAATTCTGGACCAAGTATGCCAGATCCATAGTACCCCTGGTAAACCCACTAATCATACCCACAGAGAATGTTGGGTCTTCAAGCAGTCCGGCAAGCTCAACGCCGTACACAAGGGGGAGGATATACCAAGTGAAGACGAGGACGAGCCCCCCAAGCAAGACACGGGGGAACAAAAGAAATTTCCACTAGAAGTCAAAACAGTAAACGTGTTACACGTGATCAAGGGAAAAAACAATGCGGCACTCCCAGGAAAATATACCCAAGTGCCTATCACCGCGAAGTCCTGCCACTGGTCGTCTCAACCGATCACTTTCGACCATCGCGATTACTCAGCAAGTATCCGACACTCAGGATGGGCTGCCCTGGTATTAGACCCAGTAATTGGCGGATATCACTTCACACGAGTCTTGATGGACGGTGGCAGTAGCCTAAACCTAATATATCAGGATACAATCCGTGGGATGGGGTTAGACCCAACACAAATTCGCCATAGCAATACTACCTTTAAAGGAGTAACGCCAGGCCCAGGGGCTCGTTGTACGGGCTCCCTCTTACTACAAGTTACACTCGGCTCCCCCGATAACTTCCGTCGCGAGCATTTAACTTTCCACATCGCTCCGTTTCAAAGTGGCTATCAAGCACTGCTCGGACACGAAGCTTTCGCTCGGTTTAATGCAATACCACACTACGCCTCCCTCACACTCAAGATGCCCGGTCCACGTGGCATCATTACAGTGCACGGAAATATCAAGCGATCTCTGCGCGCCGAAGAGAGTGAGGCTGCCTTGGCAGCCGCACATTAAAGGCGCCCCGACCAGCAAAAGCATCCAATAGGTCGTCAAGACCTCAGACACAACTAATCGAGTCCGGCGCCGCTACTTATACCGAATAAATGGTCACACCCCTATTTGTCAATACAAGGGGCTCAACACGCGCAGACAAGTGGCAATTTCTTCTCATCTTGAATTATACATGGTTTCTTTAACAAACTATCTTTTTGCACGACAACTTTTTCACCTAAATTCCTCTCTTTTACAGATGAACATCGTGCTACACCCGTCCAGGATACGGCACAACGGAGACACAGGCGCAGACGCGCAGCAGGGACCCGCTCCAAGGATTCTTTTTAGATTAAGACCCTGTGTAAACCTTTTTTACTGTCTCTTGTTGATACATATCCACCGTTGAGAAGGATGCTGATGTCTTGGCATGTGGCCACGCCAGAACAATGCACGTACCTGGACACAAGGGGCTTCTTACAAAGGCCATTATTTAGGCCCAGTTTATACCACAAAGACCGAATACCTTAGGGAGTGTTCGGCGTCGCGAGTTTGGCCCTATATGCATCAGCTCCGAATCATTGTCTTTGTCAAATGTTGGGTTTGCCCGGCTCCTGTGTTTTGGTGCCTTACGTTCCACTTTACCGGCTAAGGTAGCACCAGGAGAACTACTGCGATTGTGCCCTGGTTCATCCGGACGAGCACCTCAGTAGAGAAAGCCAAAAACTGACTGTCATGATATAGCGTGAGACTGGTCAACCACTCGATGACCTGTTGGAATGTTAGAATTCCTCCGCCTTAACGAAGGGCTGTTTTCCGGCCAGGCATGTACGCACCCCGGGATCGGGAAAGTGCGGAGCCACCAGGGGCTATTTAGTAGCCCCACTGTCAAACTCCTATGGCTAAGTGAAAGTGCTAAAGCATCATAGTCCGGTTGCCTCGCTCGCTCCGCTATCACCTCCTTAATAGGACCAAGACATTGGGTTAAGTGTGAACGTGTGTTTTTGCGAGCACCTCCGCATTATATGCGTGAGGGTTGAAGCCGACGGCTGCAATCTTTCAGGTTATACACATGTATACATAAATGGCCGCCCAGGAGGCATCATATTACTTTCAGGCAAAAGTATAAAAATAGCCTTATAAAAATTTATAAAAGCATTTCGCTTACATTGAGATTACATATCACTCAAACATAATATTTTTTGAGCACTGGGTCTCTATCAAACAAGCACCCTCAAGAACTTCTTCAAAGTAGTGCTCAGCAGCCTCTCGACCTATGGCCGAATCCCGCGCTGCAACAGTGGTAGCATCCATCTCTGCCTAGTATGCTTTAACACGGGCAAAGGCCATCCGTGTGCCCTCTATGCATGCCGACCTCTTCATCGCATTAATGGGCGGCACCACGTCAAGGAACTGCTGCACCAAGCTAAAATAGTTGTTCGGTTTTGACCTTTTCGACCATAGCTGATCCACAAAAGACCTCATGGAGAGTCCGGACAACCTATTTAGTTTGGCCCATTCGGCTAATTGGTCAGTCAATGAAAGCGGACGCTCGGGAGAATGGAATTGTCTCCAAAACAGCTGGTCTACTTCACGGTCCGTCTGACCATGGAAATACTTGGCCGCATCGGCAGCGCTCGCTGCCAAATCCATATATACATCCTCCGAACTCCACAGGCAATCCAGAGGGGCATACCGTGGATCTCCGAACTTCCTCCGCAACATAAAGGATTTCCCAGCTACAATATCCCCGGCTTCTCGCAGCTCCTCCTTCTTTGCCCTCATTGCAGAGCGGAGGTCCTTTCTCGTCGCAGCAGCCTTCTCAAGGTCCGATTCCTTCTCTTGGTTTTCCTTTTCAAGAACCCGGCAACGGTCGGCGGCGGCTTTTAATTCTATGGCCATCTTGTCTCGGCTCTCGCCATGCGCGGCCTTCTCAGCTTGCAACTCTTCGGCCGCCTTCAAAGTAGCCGCATTACCCAACCTCGCTTGTTCCTTGGCTCGGGCAAGTTCTGCCCGCAAGGCTTCAACAGTGGTAGCTCCATCTGCAGTCACAACATATTAAATATACTATCATCATTCTGCTCTTCCTATGTGGCCTTTACCAGATAATGACACTTACCCTATGCCTCGTCAAGCCTTTTGTTAACAAGCTCGATGTCGGCGTCTGCCGCATCCAACTGCCGTTCTAAATGGGCAAATTCGCTAGTCCGGCTAGCCACTGGAGCTTCCATCACCTGCACATAGATGCAGTATGGTTATTACCTGGGAATATGACCCTCTGTTCGTCGTCGTTTCCGACGACAAACAGAGTCTTAGGGGCTACTGTCTACACAGGGCACACCTAGCATGTGCAGGACTATCATACATTCTTTTACGTACCTCAAAGCCTGTCAGTAGACTCATAAAAGCTTCATGTAATCCGCTTTTGGCAGACGAAATTCTCTCCATCACCGTATTCATCAGCACACGGTGTTCATCTGAGATGGCCGCTCGCCCCACCAACTCCCTCAGAACATCCGATCGCACACTAGACGGTGTCGGACTCTTTTGTCTGCTCTCTTCAGGAGCCGGACACTGGGAGCTTTGGGGGTCAATGGGATTATCTTCTAGCCTCACCGGAATCGGAGAGGCCCTCCGCAACAACACTCAGGGTCACCCGCTTCCAGAGCGGAGGAGTCCGGAGGAGGCGTTTCGCTCTCCATCATCTTTGGAAGAAGATCCCCCGAAGACGAGCTCATTTGAGAGGGGCTAAGGCCCGAACTGCAAAATAATATGCGGTGGTTATCTTCTCAGAAGAAAAAGATGGCATATCTGTACTATTAAAGTATTTCGGGTCACTTACGACTCGCGGGAGAATTGATCCCCCCGCGGACTTTGTGTGGCAACGGCGCCCCCCAAGGTAGGACCCTCTGTGGGAGACTTCTTCTCCCGTTTGGAAGCTTCGGCTTCCGAATCCCCGGGCGCAGTCCTTTTCCTCTTCTGGTCGTCTTCCTTCATGGAGACGCTTGCTCCCTCAGCTAGAATGGGCAGCGTTGGGGGCCGGCGTCTGCCCGCATTATTCTCCACAGTATCTTCCTTCAAGGGCTCCGGGCAAGGTGCAGTATGGAGCATCTTTTCCAATACCGGATTTTCCAAACGCTCAGGGAGGGGGCCGAACACCGAATCAACTTCTCCTTTGTTAGCCAGTCCTGGTCAAAAAGCGAACTCTCAGAAATAACTTCGTAACAAAGGAGAGATAGTATGTTCGGCCGGAAGATGCATTACCTGTTCGGCCGCGCGGTTACTACTCAGGCCCACGTCCTCGGTGATTTCCGGACACTCCACCTAAGGTCCGAAGAATGACTTGTACATTTCCTCATGCGTCAGGCCGAGAAAATTTTGAATGACACGCTGTCCCTCGGGATTGAACTCCCATAGGTGAAGAGGCCGGCGTTTGCAAGGCTGGACATGACGAACCAGCATAACTTGTATTACCGCAACCAAACTGAAATCTCCATTGAAGAGATCTCGAATGCGTCTTTGCAGTATAGGCACGTCCTTGGCTGGACCCCAGCTCAGACCTCTGCTGATCCACGACATCAGTTGTGGTGGAGGGCCCGAGCGGAAAATAGGGGCGGCCGCCAACTTGGCACTTCTAGGAGCCGTGATGTAGAACCACTCCTGTTGCCACAATTCAGACACCTCTGGGATGGAACCTATGGGCCACGGAGCTCCCGTCATCTTGCGTATTGAGGCACCTCCACACGCTGCATGTTGCCCCTCGATCATCTTCGGCTTCACTTGAAAGGTCTTGAGCCATATGCCAAAATGAGGGGTAACCCAGAGGAAGGCCTCACACACGACAATAAATGTCGTGATATGAAGAAAGGAGTCCGGAGCTAGATCATGGAAGTCTAGCCCGTAATAAAACATCAAACCCCTGACGAAAGGATCCAGAGCAAGGCCTAGACCTCGGAGGAAGTGGGAGACGAACACGACGTTCTCGTTGGGTTCGGGGCTGGGGACGGCCTGCCCTCGGGGAGGCAGCCGATGCAAAATCTCGGCGGTCAGATATCTGGCCTCCCTCAACTTTTTGATGTCTTCTACCGTGACGGAGAAGGCACCCATCGGCCTTGAAGGCTAGATCCGGACATGACTGAAGGTTCGGAGCACCTGACCTGAACTTTGGGCGCTTGAGCTTGAGGTGGGGGAAGGATTCGATTGAGCACGGGAGGGAAAAATAAAAGCCTTGTCCCTTTATAAAGAGGGTGAATATCAAGCGTCCTCTCCGTGTCCGTTTGGACTTGCCTATAATCTAGGAGTCCTAGAAGCGGTTGGGTTACCCACGCCCGTATTGATGAGAATCCCGGAATAAGGGGACACGATCTCTGCTTTAACAAGACGTGCCAAGGAAACCGCCTCGCATGACGCGCTGAGGTGGGATAATGAAATGACTCGGATAAAGGCTTGGCCGTGGTGTGTCACACTACGGAATACGTCAGCAGATTAGATTTTTGTAAATATTATTCTCTCTACGGCAATATGTGGAAACTTATTTTGCAGAGACGGACACTATCTTTGTGTTCAAAATCTTCTATAAAGTACTTGGAGGAGGAACCCGCCTTGCAATGCCGAAGACAATCTGCGCGCCGGACTCGTTGTCATTGAAGCCTGGTTCAGGGGCTACTGAGGGAGTCCTGGATTAGGGGGTGTCCGGATGGCCGGACTATACCTTCAGCCGGACTCCTGGACAATGAAGATACAAGATTGAAGACTTCGTCCCGTGTCCGGAAGGGACTTTCCTTGGCGTGGAAGGCAAGCTTGGCGATACGGATATGTAGATCTCCTACCATTGTAACCGACTTTGTGTAACCCTAACCCTCTCTGGTGTCTATATAAACCGGAGGGTTTTAGTCCGTAGGACAACATACAGAACAACAATCATACCATAGGCTAGCTTCTAGGGTTTAGCCTCTCTGATCTCGTGGTAGATCTACTCTTGTACTACCCATATCATCAATATTAATCAAGAAGGACGTAGGGTTTTACCTCCATCGAGAGGGCCCGAACCTGGGTAAAACTTCGTGTTCCTTGCCTCCTGTTACCATCCGGCCTAGACGCACAGTTCGGGACCCCCTACCCGAGATCCGCCGATTTTGACACCGACAGTGGGAGACGACTGGCAGCGGTGGTGTACTGGGCCACCAGATGGGCTGCACAGAACCTGGGCCAGCCAGGTAAGGCCAGGTAACTCTCTCTCTCTCTCTCTTTCTATTTTTTTTCTATTTTTATTCCTCTGTTTTGAATTAGTAAAAATGCTAATTCATTTTTTAAAATTCCTGAGACAAATTCTGGACACTAGTTGGTTTATTCCAACGGCCCACAAATTATTCCAGAATGTTTAGGGCATTCTAATATATATAGAATTCAAATGCCCCAATTCAAATACATTATGATTTAATTCAAAAATCCAGGAACGACCTATAATTATATTCATCATTTTTGGCAGAGGTTTTCACCTTTATCAGAAATCATGAACATTTCCAAAGGGCATTCTGGATCATTGAAAAAGTATTTTAGTAACCCAAGTTGGTTTGAGTTGTGCTGGGGGTTTCTGCCATCCCCATTTCAAGTTTCTGAGAAAATTAAACATGATGATATGACGATCATGCATGGACAAGCAAAGGTTTAACTAGGGCTGTGACACACTAGGAAAGGATGCTGCAAGATTGAACCCAAAGCTAAGAACTTCTCCCATTGCAAGAAAGATCAATCTAGTAGGCCAAACCAAACTGATAATTCAAAGAGACTTGCAAAGATAACCAATCATACATAAAAGAATTCAGAGAAGATTCAAATATTGTTCATAGATAAACTTGATCATAAACCTACAATTCATCGTTCTCAACAAACACACTGCAAAAGAAGATTACATCGAATAGATCTCCACAAGATAGGGGGAGAGCATTGTATTGAGATCCAAATAGAGAAAAGAAGCCATCGCTAATAACTATGGACCAGTAGGTCTGAAGTAAACTACTCACACTTCATTGGAGAGGCTATGGTGTTGATGTAGAAGCCCTCCGTGATCGATGCCCCCTCTGGCGGAGCTCCGGAACAGGCCCCAAGATGGATCTCGTGGATACAGAAAGTTACGGCGATGGAATTAGGGTTTTGGCTCCGTATTTGATCGTTTGGGGGTACGTAGGTATATATAGGAGGAAGGAGCACGTCGGTGGAGCAATAGGGGGCCCACGAGGGTGGAGGGCACGCCTGGGGGGGGGGGGGTAGGCGCGCCCCCCTACCTCGTAGCTTCCCTGTTGGTTGCTTGACGTAGGGTCCAAGTCTCCTGGATCTTGTTCGTTCCAAAAATCACGTTCCCGAAGGTTTCATTCCGTTTGGACTCTGTTTGATATTCCTTTTCTTCGAAACCCTAAAATAGGCAAAAAAAATAGCAATTCTGGGCTGGGCCTCCGGTAAGTAGGTTAGTCCCAAAAATAATATAAAAGTGTATAAGAAAGCCCAATAATGTCCAAAACAGAATATAATATAGCATGGAACAATAAAAAATTATAGATACGTTGGAGACGTATCAGTGGGTAGCGTATTCGGGTTCGTCTCGTTTTTCTGAGCAACTTTCATGTAGAAAACACTTTCATCCGAGCTACAGTTTATTTTCTATTATTTTTTCAAGTTTAAAACAAATTCTGGAATTATTATTAATTGAACATTAAATATCAATTTACTACGATTACACACTGAAGTGTACCCAACAGAGTTGTTAGAGGCTAACAGGGGGCCCTGTTGACTGCCGAGTCAGCAGTCAATAGTCAGTTGTTGACTGGTCAAACTGACCAAGGGGGTCCACCTGTCGTAGACAGAGTTATTTGACAGGGTTTAATTTCAACTAAGAGGGTTTATTAGTGGGGGTGGGCCCCATCTATCAGTGGCTAACTAATTAATGGTTTAAGTTTTAATTATAAAACGGTTTAATTAAGCACGGGGGCCCACATGTCAGCATCAGGGGGTTGCCCAGTCAGCACCGTTGACGGGAGTCAACTGGTCAAAGGGGCCAACGGGGCCACCTGTCAATGACCCAGGGGGCCAGGATGGCCACGTCGGTGTGGCACCGAAGAGAGCTCCGGCGAGCCTCTTCCGCGGCGGATCTACGCCAGAGCCGGGCGGGTTTCATCCCCCGAGCGTCCATCTGACGCGCGGAAGGGCGCATTCAAAAGAGGGCGATGATACGTCTCCAACGTATCTATAATTTTTGATTGTTCCATGTTGTTATATTATCAATATTGGATGTTTTGTAATCATTTTATAGTCATTTTATATCATTTTTTGGTAATAACCTATTGACATAGTGCCACGTGCCAGTTGTTGTTTTTTGCAAGTTTT
The DNA here is from genome assembly GCF_003073215.2 of Triticum urartu. Taxonomy (NCBI): domain Eukaryota; kingdom Viridiplantae; phylum Streptophyta; class Magnoliopsida; order Poales; family Poaceae; genus Triticum; species Triticum urartu. The sequence continues at coordinate 426,763,730 of NC_053028.1, read as the reverse complement.
TTACATCACAGGAAATCAATACCAAAGGAGTCCAAATGCAACGAAACTTTACGGAGATTTTTTATAGACCAAAAGACACATAATGGGCCAAGGCAGCGCCTAGGGGATGCTCCGAGGGGAGCACAACCCACCAGGGCATGCCCTGGTGGTTTGTGCCCACCTCGGGTGCCCCCGGACTACCTCTTTGCTCTGTAAATACGCCAATATTCCAGAAACCCTAGGGAAGTCGACGAAAATCAATTCCAGTCACTGCAGAGTCCAGAACCACCAGATCCAATCTAGACACCATCATAGTGGGGTTCACCACTTCCATTGGTGCCTCTCTGATGATGCGTGAGTAGTTCTTTATAGACCTTCGGGTCCGTAGTTAGTAGCTAGATGGCTTCCTCTCTCTCGTTTGATTCTCAATACAATGGTCTCTTGGAGATCCATATGATGTAACTCTTTTTTGCGGTGTGTTTGTTGGGATCGGATGAACTTTGAGTTTATGATCAGATCTATCTTTTTATATCCATGAAAGTTATTTGAGTTTCTTTGATCTCTTATATGCATGATTTCTTATAGCCTCGTATTTCTTCTCCGGTATTTGGTTTTTGTTTAGCCAACTTGATCTATTTATCTTGCAATGGGAAGAGGTGCTTCGTAGTGGGTTCGATCTTACGGTGCTTGATCCCAGTGACAGAAGGGGAACCGACACGTATGTATCGTTGCTACTAAGGATAAAACGATGGGGTCTATCTCTACATAGATAGATCTTGTCTACATCATGTCATCATTCTTATTGCATTACTCCGTTTCTCCATGAACTTAATACACTAGATGCATGCTGGATAGCGGTCGATGTGTGGAGTAATAGTAGTAGATGCAGGCAGGAGTCGGTCTACTAATCTTGGATGTGATGCCTATGTAATAATCATTGCCTGGATATCGTCATGATTATTTGCAGTTCTATCAATTGCCCAACAGTAATTTGTTTACCCACCGTTTGCTATTTTTCTCGAGAGAAGCCACTAGTGAAACCTACGGCCCCGAGGTCTCTTTCTCATATTATTTGCCTTTATGATCTACTTTTCCTTTGCTTTTATTTTCAGATCTATTAAACCAAAAATACAAAAATACCTTGTTGTGTTTTATTCTTATTTATTTTATTTGGCGTTTGATCTATCAATCTACTACAATTTTATTCCCGTCTGTTTGCCTATCTTGTGGCGCTGCTACCCGAAAGGGATTGACAACCCCTTTTGCACCTCGGGTTGCGAGTATTTGTTATTTGTGTGTGGGTGTTGTTTACGTTGTGTTGCTTGGTTCTCCTACTGGTTAGATAACCTTGGTTTCATCACTGAGAGGAATACCTACCGCCGATGTGCTGCATCATCCCTTCCTCTTTGGGGAAATACCAATGTTGCTTCAAGCCGCTATCAAAAGGAATTTCTGGCACCGTTGCCGGGGAGGATCTTCAACATATTCCAAGTTCCTAATCGCAAATCTCATCTCCTCACAATTTACATTATTTTCCATTTCCCTCTCGTTTTCCTCTCCCCCACTTCACAAAAATTTGCCGTTTTATTCTCCCTCTTTTCGTCTGTTGTTCTCTTGCTTGCTAGTCCTGATGGCTAGCGTGTCTACTCCTCCTATGTCACCAGACATTGAAGTCCTATACTTCATGCAAAGACAAGGAGAAAATTTGAAAGATGCTTGGTATAGGCTTATGGAATCCTATCATATTTGCAATTTAAAGGGGGTGCTTAGATCTTGCTCTGTAATTTTTACATAGGATTGGCTTTGCATCATAGATAACTCTTAGATTTTGCCGCCAAAGGGAATTTTATTGAGCTTGATGCCAATGCTGCCTATGAAATTTTAGAAGGAATTTTGGGGATTCCGCCTCAAAAGAAGGGATTTTATTTCATCCCAAAGGGATGTTAGATAAACTTGGTGATTTGCATAAACATATGGTTGAATTACAAAAATATAATGAACCCCTCAAACATCTCAATGGTAGTATCAATCGCATGAATACCTTGATCACTCTTTGAAACAAGCTATTGGATATTTTGGATCTAAAGATGGTTTCTTTTCTGGAGAATTAGGGAAGCGTAAAGAGCCTCCCAGGATTGAGAAACCCCTTACAAAAGTTTCCAAAACTACAGATGACAAAACTTAGATCCTTGCTTTATGCCTAGCTAAGGGCGTAAAACTATAGCGCTTGTCTGGAGGCAACCCAATGAATAAATTTTATTTTTTCTTTTTGATTTCTGTTCTTGAGTGTTTGCACAATTATGCTACTATTATTATTGTGTTTTTTACGTTTTAATTAGTGTTTGTGCCAAGTAAAGCCTTTAGGATTTTCTTGGGTGATAGTTGTTTGATCTTGCTGAAAAAACAGAAACTTTTGCGCCCGCGAAAATAATTTTCATTTTTAACAAGTGAGCGATAAAATACCAACTCCTTCTGTAGTAGATTAATATATAAATTTCCCACGTCGTCCTAATTTTTCAGAGTTTTGGGACTTACATAGGTATTCGAAATATCCAGATTTCTACAGAGTGTTCTATTTTTGACAGATTCTGTTTTCTTTGCATTATGTGCTTGTTTTGATGGCTCTATGGTTTTCTTTGATTAGTTTTTGCCATATAAAAGTTGGAATACAGTAGATATAATGCAAGAACAAAATATGAATTGGTTTACTACAACACTTATAGTAGTGGTTTTTTTTCTTATACCAGCGGATCTCACAAAGGCTTTTGTTGAGTTTTGTGTGATTGAAGTTTTCAAGTTTTGGGTTATCTTACGATGGATGAAGGAATAAGGAGTAAGAAGAGCCTAAGCTTGGGGATGCCCCAGCATCCCAAGCTATTATCCAAAAGAGAGCAAGCAACTAAGCTTGGGGATGCCCCGAGTGGCATCCCCTCTTTCTTCTAAACGACCATCGGTATTTTACTCGAAGCTAAATTTTCATTCGTCACATAATATGTGTTTTGCTTGGAGCGTCTTGTATGATATGAGTCTTTGATTTTTTTTATTTTGTGTTTTAAGTCTTGATTCCTAGATGGACACACCTATTTGAGAGAGCCAAAATTATATCATGACTTGTTAGAATTGCTCTCTATGCTTCACTTAAATTTTTATGAGCTATGGACTTGCTCTAATGCTTCACTTATATATTTTTTTAGCACGGTGTGCTTTAGAAATGCTCTCTTGCTTCACTTAGATTTATTTGAGAGTTATTAAAATTTTCAAGAAATTCTATCTTGCTTCACTTAAATTAATATGAGAGAAATAAATATTATGCTCATGATCTTCACTTATATTTGTTTGAGCTTATCAAAAGTAACACATGAAAATTAGTCCCAAAGTGATAGATATCCAAGAAGGATGAAATAAAAACTATAATGAAGATCATTGGACAAAATAAACTTGATTCTTAGTAATTGTTTTGAGATATGATGATGTGATATGTGAGTCATGTTGATGAGTGATTATGCTTTAGTAAGAATATTGGTGCTAAGGTTTGTGATTCCCTATGCAAGCACAAAAGTCAATAATTATGCAATGAAATTATATCCTACTTATGGTGCATTATTCGGTGTTAATTATGCTTAATGCTCACTTATGATATTATTCGTTTCTTGGTTGGTCGTTTTCTCAATCTTCTGCTAGCCTTCATTTTGCACTAAGTATGATCACTACTTGTGCATCCAAAAACCTTTAAACCAGTTTTGCCACATGAGTCCACTATATCTACCTATATGTGGTATTCTTTTGTCGTTCTAAGCAAATTTGTATGTGCCATCTCTAATTTTCAAAATAAACTTCTCTTTTGTGTGTTCGTACCGCTCCGCGGTGGCTAATATTTTCCATGCTAGATGTGTTATTCTCACGATGAGTGAGTGTTTATTCACTTGTCATTGAACGAGAGTAAGGCAAAGGTATTAGGGATGCCCAGTCCTAAAATGAAAAATGAATTTACTTTATGTTGTCAAATAATAAATTCCTTGGAAAGTGTTGGTATGGAAGGCACCCGTGGATACGGTTAGCCATGGAAAGTGAAAGTATGGTGGAAAAAGGCATAAACTTTATTTTCTGTTTGGGAACCGCCTATGATATACATAGCATGGAAAGTGTTGGGAACTCTAAGTCGTTTTCGTTGGTGGGAAGGACACACCTCGTAAAATGTTTTTTCTCAAAGTTTTTCGCTTTGAGCTCTGGCACCTCTACAAATCCCTACTTCCCTCTGCGAAGGGCCTTTCTTTTACTTTATGCAATTTTTATTTTTGAATTTGAGTCTCCATCTTCTCTTATAAAAGCACCAACTAGGAGGCACTATGGTCGTACTTGAGTATTGGGTGTAGTTAATATGCGAGTGTGGTTCATGAATGGATCAATGATTGAGCATGATGGGCTAGGGATAGCTTATTTTATTGTTGATATTTTGAAAGACATGGTTGCTTGTTGATATGCTTGAGTATTTAAGTTATCATGTCAAAACTAGACTATTGCTTTGAACAAAATAAAAGTCCAAATGTCCATGCTATAAAGAAAAGAAATATGAGATGACATGTTAGGCAGCATTCCACATCAAAAATTCTGTTTTTATCACTTACATACTCGAGGACGAGTAGGAGTTAAGCTTGGGGATGCTAATACGTATCCAACGTATATATAATTTTTGATTGTTCCATGATGTTATATTATAAATCTTGGATGTTTTATAATCATTTTATAGTCATTTTTTATCATTTTTTGGTACTAACATATTGACATATTGCCAAGTGCTAGTTGCTGTTTTTTTGGATGTTTTTTACATTGCAGGAAATCAATACCAAACGGAGTCCTAATGCAACGAAACTTTACAGAGATTTTTTTAGGGACCAGAAGACACCCAATGGGCCAAGGCAGTGCCTGGGGGTGCTCCGAGGGGAGCACAACCCACCAAGGCGCGCCAGGAGGCCCAGGCACGCCCTGGTGGGTTTTGCCACCTGGGGTGTAATACGTCTCCAACGTATCTATAATTTTTTATTGTTCCATGCTATTATATTGTCTGTTTTGGATGTTTATAGGCTTTATTATATATTTTTATATTATTTTTGGGACTAACCTATTAACCCAGAGCCTAGTGCCAGTTTCTATTTTTTCCTTGTTTTAGAGTATCGCAGAATAGGAAAACCAAACGGAGTCCAGTTGACCTGAAACTTCACGGAACTTATATTTTGGACCAGAAGAAGCCCACAGAGTATCGGAGATGGACCAGGAGAGTCCCGGGCTGCCCGCGAGAGTGGGGGCGCGCCAACCCCCCTGGGCGTGCCCCCTTGCCTCGTGGACAGCCATGGACATTGATATCTATTGATGGGCATCTCCATAGCCCGTTGATATGCCCAGTTGATGTGAGACTATCTTCTCCCTTTTTGTCTTCTCCACAACCACCATTCTATTCCACCTATAGTGCTATGTCCATGGCTCATGCTCATATATTGCGTGAAGATTGAAAAAGTTTGAGAACATTAAAAGTTTGAAACAATTGCTTGGCTTGTCATCAGGGTTGTGCATGATTTAAGTACGTTGTGTGGTGAAGATGGAGCATAGCCAGACTATATGATTTTGTAGGGATAGCTTTCTTTGGCCATGTTATTTTGAGAAGACATGATTAGTTTGTTAGTATGGTTGAAGTATTATTATTTTTATGTCAATATTAAACTTTTGTCTTGAATGTTATGGATCTGAATATTCTTGCCACAATAAAGAGAAATACATGATGAATATGTTAGGTAGCATTCCACATCAAAAATTCTGTTTTTATCATTTACCTACTCGAGGACAAGCAGGAATTAAGCTTGGGGATGCTGATACGTCTCCAACGTATCTATAATTTTTTATTGTTCCATGCTATTATATTATCTGTTTTGGATGTTTATGGGCTTTATTATACACTTTTATATTATTTTTGGGACTAACCTATTAACCCTGAGCCCAGTGCTAGTTTCTGTTTTTTCCTTGTTTTAGAGTATCACATAATAGGAAAATCAAACGGAGTCCAACTGACCTCAAACTTCACGGAACTTATTTTTGGACTAGAAGAAGCCCACGGAGTATCGGAGATGGACCAGGAGAGTCCCGGGCTGCCCACGAGGGTGGGGGCGCGCCCCCCTGCCTCGTGGACAACCCGTAGGTCCACTGACGTACTTCTTCCTCCCATATATACCCATATATCCTAATAACATCGGGGAGCACAATAGATCGGGAGTTCCGCCGCCAGAAGCCTCCGTAGCAACCAAAAACCAATCTAGACCTGTTCCAGCACCCTGTCGGAGGGGTAATCCCTCTCCGGTGGCCATCTTCATCATCCCGGTGCTCTGCATGATGAGGAGGGAGTAGTTCTCCCTCGGGGCTGAGGGTATCTACCAGTAGCTATGTGTTTGATCTCTCTCTCTCTCTCTCGTGTTCTTGAGGTGGCACAATCTTGATGTATCGCGAGCTTTGCTATTATAGTTGGATCTTATGATGTTTCTCCCCCTCAACTCTCTTGTAATGGATTGAGTTTTCCCTTTGAAGTTATCTTATCGGATTGAGTCTTTAAGGATTTGAGAACACTTGATGTATGTCTTGCGTGGGATACCCGTGGTGACAATGGGGTATTCTATTGATCCACTTGATGTATGTTTTGGTGATCAACTTGCGGGTTCCGTGACCTTGGGAACCTATGCATAGGGGTTGGCACGCGTTTTCATCTTGACTCTCCGGTAAAAACTTTGGGGCACTCTTTGAAGTACTTTGTGTTGGTTTGAATAGATGAATCTGAGATTTTGTGATGCATATCGTATAATCTTACCCATGGATACTTGAGGTGACATTGGAGTATCTAGATGACATTAGGGTTTTGCTTGATTTGTGTCTTAAGGTGTTATTCTAGTATGAACTCTAGGGCTGTTTGTGACACTTATAGGAATAGCCCAACAGATTGATTGGAAAGAATAACTTTGAGGTGGTTTCGTATCCTACCATAATCTCTTCGTTTGTTCTCCGCTATTAGTGGCTTTGGAGTGACTCTTTGTTGCATGTTGAGGGATAGTGATATGATCCAATTATGTTATTATTGTTGAGAGAACTTGCACTAGTGAAAGTATGAACCTTAGGCCTTGTTTAAATGCATTGCAATACCGTTTGTGGTCACTTTTATCATTAGTTACCTTGCTGTTTTTATATTTTCAAATTACAAAAACCTTTATCTACTATCCATATACCACTTGTATCACCATCTCTTCACCGAGCTGGAGCACCTATACAATTTACCATTGTATTGGGTGTGTTGGGGACACAAGAGACTCTTTGTTATTTGGTTGCAGGGTTGCTTGAGAGAGACCATCTTCATCCTACGCCTCGCACGGATTGATAAACCTTAGGTCATCCACTTGAGGGAAATTTGCTACTGTCCTACAAACCTCTGCACTTGGAGGCCCAACAACGTCTACAAGAAGAAGGTTGTGTAGTAGACATCAAGCTCTTTTATGGTGCCGTTGCCGGGGAGGTTAGCGCTTGAAGGTGTATCTTTAGATCTTGCAATCGAATCTTTTAGTTTCTTGTTTTATCACTAGTTTAGTCTATAAAAGAAAACTACAAAAAATGGAATTAAGGGTACCTCATATGCTTCATCTTTTTAATATCTTTCATGAGAATAAGGATTCCGATAATTGTGCTCAAGTGCTAGAAGAAGAATGCATTAGAATGTTTGGCACTAACTATTTGAATGATGAGCATGATTGCAATGTTGTTATTATGAATTCCTTGAATGCCATGATGCTAATGATATGCAAAGCCACAAGCTTGGGGAAGCTATGTTTGATGAAGATGATATTTTTTGTCCCCCAAGTTTTGATGAGCAAATTTATTATGATGAAAGCATGCCTCCTATTTATGATGATTATATTGATGAAAGTGGATTTGGAGAGGTCATGACTTTATTTTGTGATGAATCCACTATTTCAGAAGAGGTTCCAATTGATTATGAGAACAAAGTTGCTATCTATGATGATTATTGTGATGACTTGTATGCTATAAATAGTAATTATATCCATGAAACTTGTCATCATGATTTTAGTTTTCAATTGGATTATGCCTCACATGATAATTATTTTGTTGAGCTTGCTCCCACTATTATTCATGAGAAGAATTTTGCATATGTGCAGAGTAATAAAAATTCTATGCTTGTAGAATATTAAAAGAATGCTTTATGTGATGGTTATATTGTTGAATTCATTCATGATGCTACTGAAAATTATTATGAGGGAGGAACATATGCTTGTAGTAATTGCAATAATATCAAGTTTCCTCTCTATGTGCTTAAAATTTTGAAGTTATGCTTGTTTTGCCTTCCTATGCTACTTGATTATTGTTCCTATAAGTTGTTTTCTCACAAAATCCCTATGCATAGGAAGTGGGTTCGACTTAAATTTGCTAGTCATATTCTTCATGATGCTCTCTTTATGTTACAATTCTTTTCTTTTATGTGAGCATCATTGAAATCATCATGCCTAGCTAGGGGCGTTAAACGATAGCGCTTGTTGGGAGGCAACCCAACTTTATTTTTGTTCCTTAATTTTTGTTCCTGTTTAGTAATAAATTAATCATATATCCTCTGTTATGGTTGTGTTTTTTGTGTTTAATTAGTGTTTGTGCCAAGTAGAACCTTTGGGAAGACTTGGGGGAAGTTCTTGTTGATCTTGCTGTAAAAAACAGAAACTTTAGCGCTCACGAGAATTGCTGCCATTTTTTATTGGAGAGTGATATTTAGTTAATTCTTGTTGCATATGATTAATAGATAAATTCCTCACGTCCATCAATTTATTTTAGAACTTTTGGGGTTCCAGAAGTTTGCGTTAGCTACAGATTACTACAGACTGTTCTGTTTTGACAGATTCTGTTTTTCGTGTGTTGTTTGCTTATTTTGATGAATCTATGGCTAGTAAAATAGTTTATAAACCATAGAGAAGTTGGAATACAGTAGGTTTAACACCAATATAAATAAAGAATTAGTTCATTACAGTACCTTGAAGTGGTGTTTTGCTTTCTTTTGCTAACGGAGCTCGCGAGTTTTCTGTTAAGTTTTGTGTTGTGAAGTTTTCAAGTTTTGGGTAAAGATTCGATGGACTATGGAATAAGGAGTGGCAAGAGCCTAAGCATGGGGATGCCCAAGGCACCCCAAGGTAATATTCAAGGACAACCAAAAGCCTAAGCTTGGGGATGCCCCGGAAGTCATCCCCTCTTTCGTCTTCGTTCATCGGTAACTTTACTTGGAGCTATATTTTTATTCACCACATGATATGTGTTTTGCTTGGAGCGTTAATTTATTTTATTTTGTTTTGCTTTATGTTTGAATAAAGTATCAAGATCTGAAATTCTTAACTGTTATAGAGGCTTCACATAGTTGCATAATTATTCGACTACTCATTGATCTTCACTTCTATCTTTCGGAGTAGTTTGTTATTTGCTCTAGTGCTTCACTTATATCCTTTTAGAGCACGGCGGTGGTTTTATTTTATAGAAATAATTGATCTCTCACGCTTAACTTATATTATTTTGAGAGTCCTTTAGAACAGCATGGTAATTTGCTTTTGATATAATAAAAACTTTCATATAAAGTGCATTGAATACTAAGAGAAGTTTGATACTTGATAATTGTTTTGAGATATGGAGATGGTGATATTAGAGTCATGCTAGTTGAGTAGTTGTGAATTTCAGAAATACTTGTGTTGAAGTTTGTGATTCCCGTAGCATGCACGTATGGTGAACCGTTATGTGACGAAGTCGGAGCATGATTTGTTTATTGATTGTCCTCCTTATGAGTGGCAGTCGGGGACGATCGATGGACTTTTCCTACCAATCTATCCCCCTAGGAGCATGCGCGTAGTACTTTGCTTCGATAACTAATAGATTTTTGCAATAAGTATGTGAGTTCTTTATGACTAATGTTGAGTCCATGGATTATACGCACTCTCACCCTTCCACCATTGCTAGCCTCTCTAAATACCACGCACATTTCGTCTGTATCATACACCCACCATATACCTTCCTGAAAACAGCCACCATACCTAGCTATCATGGCATTTTCATAGCCATTCCGAGATATATTGCCATGCAACTTTCCACCATTCCGTTTACTATGACACGCTCCATCCTTGTCATATTGCTTTGCATGATCATGTAGTTGACATTTTAGTTGTGGCAAAGCCACCGTTCATAATTCTTTCATATAAGTTACTCATGCATCATTGCTATCCCGGTACACCGCCGGAGGCATTCATATAGAGTCATACTTTGTTCTAGTATCGAGTTGTAATCATTGGGTTGTAAATAAATAGAAGTGTGATGATCATCATTCATAGAGTATTGTCCCAAATAAAAAAAATAGAAAGGCCAAATAAAAAAAGGGAAGGCCCAAAAAAAGGGGGCAATACTACTATCCTTTTTCATCACTTGTGCTTCAAACTAGCACCATGATCTTCATAATAGAGAGTCTCCTATGTTATCACTTTCATATACTAGTGGGAATTTTTCATTATAGAACTTGGCTTGTATATTCCAACGACGGGCTTCCTCAAAATGCCCTAGGTCTTCGTGAGCAAGCAAGTTGGATGCACACCCACTTAGTTTCTTTTTATTGAGCTTTCATATACTTATAGCTCTAAGTGCATCTGTTGCATGGCAATCCCTAATCACTCACATTGATATATTTTTATGGGCATCTCCATAGCCCGTTGATACGCCTAGTTGATGTGAGACTATCTTCTCCCTTTTTGTCTTTTCCACAACCACCATTCTATTCCACCTATAGTGCTATGTCCATGGCTCACGATCATGTATTGCGTGAAGATTGAAAAAGTTTGAGAGCATTAAAAGTATGAAACAATTGCTTGGCTTGTCATCGGGCTTGTGCATGATTTAAATACGTTGTGTGGTGAAGATGGAGCATAGCCAGACTATATTTTGTAGGGATAGCTTTCTTTGGCCATGTTATTTTGAGAAGACATGATTACTTTGTTAGTATGCTTGATGTATTATTATTTTTATGTCAATATTAAACTTTTGTCTTGAATCTTATGGATGTGAATATTCTTGCCACAATAAAGAGGAATACATGATGAATATGTTAGGTAGCATTCCACATCAAAAATTCTGTTTTTATCATTTACCTACTCGAGGACGAGCAGGAATTAAGCTTAGGGATGCTGATACGTCTCCAACGTATCTATAATTTTTGATTGTTCCATGCTATTATATTATCTATTTTGGATGTTTATGGGCTTTATTATACACTTTTATATTATTTTCGGGACTAACCTATTAACCCAGAGCCCAGCGCCAGTTTTTGTTTTTTCCTTGTTTTAGAGTATCGCAGAAAAGGAAAATCAAACGGAGTCCAACTGACCTGAAACTTCATGGAACTTATTTTTGGACCAGAGGAAGCCCATGGAGTATTGGAGATGGACTAGGAGAGTCCCGGGCTGCCCACGAGGGTGGGGGCGCGCCCACCCCCTGGGCGCGACCCCTGCGTCGTGGACAGCCCAGAGGTCCACCGACGTACTTCTTCCTCCCATATATACCCATATACCCTAAAAACATCAGGGAACACAATAGATCAGGAGTTCCGCCGCCAGAAGCCTTCGTAGCCACCGAAAACCAATATAGACCCATTCTGGCACCCTGTCGGAGGGAGAATCCCTCTCCGGTGGCCATCTTCATCATCCCGGTGCTCTGCATGACGAGGAGGGAGTAGTTGTCCCTCGGGGCTGAGGCTATGTACCAGTAGCTATGTGTTTGATCTCTCTCTCTCTCGTGTTCTTGAGGTGGCACGATCTTGATGTATCGCGAGCTTTGCTATTATAGTTGGATCTTATGATGTTTCTCCCCCTCTACTCTCTTCTAATGGATTGAGTTTTTCCTTTGAAGTTATCTTATCGGATTGAGTCTTTAAGGATTTGAGAACACTTGATGTATGTGTTGTGTGGGATACCCGTGGTGACAATGGGGTATTCTTTTGATCCACCTGATGTATGTTTTGGTGATCAACTTGAGGGTTCCGTGACCTTGGGAATCTATGCATAGGGGTTGGCACACGTTTTCGTCTTGACTCTCCGGTAGAAACTTTGGGGCACTCTTTGAAGTACCTTGTGTTGGTTTGAATAGATGAATCTGAGATTGTGTGATGCATATCGTATAATCATACCCACGGATACTTGAGGTGACATTGGAGTATCTAGGTGACATTAGGGTTTTGGTTGATTTGTGTCTTAAGGTGTTATTCTAGTACGAACTCTAGGGCTGTTTGTGACACTTATAGGAATAGCCCAACGGATTGATTGGAAAGCATAACTTTGAGGTGGTTTTGTACCCTACCATAATCTCTTCGTTTGTTCTCCGCTATTAGTGGCTTTGGAGTGACTCTTTGTTGCATGTTGAGGGATAGTGATATGATCCAATTATGTTATTATTGTTGAGAGAACTTGCACTAGTGAAAGTATGAACCTTAGGCCTTGTTTAAACGCATTGCAATACCGTTTGTGCTCACTTTTATCATTAGTTACCTTGCTGTTTTTATATTTTCAAATTACAAAAACCTTTATCTACTATCCATATACCACTTGTATCACCATCTCTTCGCCGAACTAGTGCACCTATACAATTTGCCATTGTATTGGGTGTGTTGGGGACACAAGATACTCTTTGTTATTTGGTTGCAGGGTTGCTTGAGAGAGACCATCTTCATCCTACGCCTCGCATGGATTGATAAACCTTAGGTCATCCACTTGAGGGAAATTTGCTACTGTCCTACAAACCTCTGCACTTGGAGGCCCAACAACGTCTACAAGAAGAAGGTTGTCTAGTAGACATCAGGGTGCCCCCCGGACCGCCTCTTTGCTCTAAAATTCCCCAATATTCCAGAAACCCTAGGGGAGTCGAAGAAAATAAATTCCAGCCGCTGTAGAGTCCAGAACTACCAGTTCAAATCTAGACACCATCACGGAGGGGTTCACCATTTCCATTGGTGCCTCTCCGATGATGCGTGAGTAGTTCTTTGTAGACCTTCAGGTCCGTAGTTAGTAGCTAGATGGATTCCTCTCTCTCGTTTGATTCTCAATACAATGGTCTCTTGGAGATCCATATGGTGTAACACTTTTTTGCGGTGCGTTTGTTGGGATCGGATGAACTTTGAGTTTATGATCAGATATATCTTTTTATATCCATGAAAGCTATTTGAGTTTCTTTGATATCTTATATGCATGATTGCTTATAGCCTCGTATTTATTCTCCGATATTTGGGTTTTGTTTGGACAACTTGATCTATTTATCTTGCAATCGGAAGAGGTGCTTTGTAGTGGGTTCGATCTTACGGTGCTTGATCCGAGTGACAGAAGGGGAACCAACATGTATGTATCATTGCTACTAAGGATAAAACGATGGGGTCTATCTCTACATAGATAGATCTTCTCTACATCATGTCATCATTCTCATTGCATTACTCCGTTTCTCCACGAACTTAATACAATAGATGCATGCTGGATAGCGGTCGATGTGTGGCGTAATAGTAGTAGATGCAGGCAGGAGTCGGTCTACAAATCTTGGATGTGATGCCTATGTAATGATCATTGCCTGGATATCGTCATGATTATCTAAAGTTCTATCAATTGCCCAACAGTAATTTGTTTACCCACCATTTGCTATTTTTCTCGGGAGAAGTGCTACCTCTTGAGCACGGCGTTGGTTTTCCCCGAAGAGGAAGGGATGATGCAGCAAAGTAGCGTAAGTATTTCCCTCAGTTTTTGAGAACCAAGGTATCAATCCTGTAGGAGGCTACGCGCGAGTCCCTCGCACCTGCACAAAACAAATAAATCCTCGCAACCAACGCGATAAGGGGTTGTCAATCCCTACACGGCCACTTATGAGAGTGAGATCTGATAGATATGATAAGATAATATTTTTGGTATTTTTATGATAAAGATGCAAAGTAAAATAAAAGCAAAGTAAAAGCAAAGGAAATAACTAAGTATTGGAAGATTAATATGATGAAGATAGACCCGGGGGCCATAGGTTTCACTAGTGGCTTCCCTCAAGAGCATAAGTATTCTATGGTGGGTGAACTAATTACTGTTGAGAAATTGACAAAATTGAGCATAGTTATGAGAATATCTAGGTATGATCATGTATATAGGCATCACGTCCGAGACAAGTAGACCGACTCCTGCCTGCATCTACTACTATTACTCCACTCATCGACCGCTATCAAGCATGCATCTAGAGTATTATGTTCATGAAAATAGAGTAACGCCTTAAGCAAGATGACATGATGTAGAGGGATAAACTCATGCAATATGATGAAAACCCCATCTTGTTATCCTCGATGGCAACAATACAATACGTGCCTTGTTGCCCCTACTGTCACTAGGAAAGGACACCGCAAGATTGAACCCAAATCTAAGCACTTCTCCCATTGCAAGAAAGATCAATCTAGTAGGCCAAACTAAACTGATAATTTGAAGAGACTTGCAAAGACAACCAATCATACATAAAAGAATTCAGAGAAGATTCAAATACTGTTCATAGATAGACTTGATCATAAACCCACAATTCATCGGTCTCAACAAACACACCGCAAAATGAAGATTACATCGAATAGATCTCCGCAAGAGAGGGGAGAACATTGTATTGAGATCCAAAAAGAGAGAAGAGGCCATCTAGCTAATAACTATGGACCCGCAGGTCTGAGGTGAACTACTCACACTTCATCGGAGGGGCTATGGTGTTGATGTAGAAGCCCTCCGTGATGGATACCCCCTCCGGCGGAGCTTCGGAACAGGCCCCAAGATGGGATCTCGTGGATACAGAAAGTTGCGGCGGTGGAATTAGGGTTTTGGTTCCGTATCTGATCGTTTGGGGGTACGTAGGTATATATAGGAGGAAGGAGTACGTCAGTGGAGCAACAGGGGGACCACGAGGGTGGAGGGCGCGCCTGGGGGGGGTAGGCGCCCCCCCTACCTCGTGGCCTCCTCCTTTGTTTCTTGACGTAGGGTCCAAGTCTCTTGGATCATGTTCAGTGAGAAAATCACGTTCCTGAAGGTTTCATTCCGTTTGGACTCCGTTTGATATTCCTTTTCTTCGAAACCCTAAAATAGGCCAAAACAGCAATTCTGGGCCGGGCCTCCGGTTAATAGGTTAGTCCCAAAAATAATATAAAAGTGGATAATAAATCCCAGTAATGTCCAAAACAGTAGATAATATAGCATGGAGCAATCAAAAGTTATAGATACGTTGGAGACGTATCAAGCATCCCCAAGCTTAATTCAACGAAAGATTCAAGATAAAAGTTCATATTGACATAAAAAATAATAATACTTCAAGCATACTAACTAAGAAATTATGCCTTCTCAAACTAACATGGCCAAAGAAAGTTCATCCCTACAAAATCATATAGTTTAGTCATGCTCCATTTTCGTCACACAAGAATGCTCTCATCATGCACAACCCTGATGACAAGCCAAGCAATTGTTTCATACTTTAGTAATCACAAACCTATAAACTTTCACGTAATATATGAGCGTGAGCCATGGATATAGCACTATGGGTGGAATAATATATGATGGGGGTTATGTGGGAAGACAAAAAAGGAGAAAGTCTCACATCAACGAGGATAATCAATGGGCTATGGAGATGCCCATCGATTGATGTTAATGCAAGGAGTAGGGATTGCCATGCAACGGATGCACTAGACCTAGAAATGTATGAAAGCTCAACAAAAGAAACTAAGTGGGTGTGCATCCAACTTGCTTGCTCACGAAGACCTAGGGCACTTGAGGAGGCCCATTGTTGGAATATACAGGCCAAGTTCTATAATGAAAATTTCCCACTAGTATATGAAAGTGACAAAACAAAAGACTCTCTATCATGAAGATTATGGTGCTACTTTCAAGCACAAGTGTGGAAAAGGATAGTAACATTGTCCCTTCTCTCTTTTTCTCTCATTTTTTCCTCACTTGGGACAATGCTCTAGAAAATGATGATCATCACACTTCTATTTATTTACAACTCAATGATTACAACTCGATGCTAGAACAAAAGATGACTCTATATGAATGCCTTCGGCGGTGTACCGGGATATGCAATGATCCAAGAGTGACATGTATGAAAGATTTATGAACGGTGGCTTTGCCACAAATACTATGTCAACTACATGATCATGCTAAAATATGACAATGATGAATGTGTCATGATAAACGGAATGGTGGAAATTTGCATGGCAATATATCTCGGAATGGCTATGGAAATGCCATAATAGGTAGGTATGGTGGCTGTTTTGAGGAAGATATAAGGAGGTTTATGTGTGAAAGAGCGTATCATATCACGGGGTTTGGATGCACCGGCGAAGTTTGCACCAACTCTCAATGTGAGAAAGGGCAATGCACGGTACTGAAGAGGATAGCAATGATGGAAGGGTGAGAGTGCGTATAATCCATGGACTCAACATTACTCATAAACAACTCATATACTTATTGCAAAAATCTATAAGTCATCAAAAACCAAGCACTACGTGCATGCTCCTAGGGGGATAGATTGGTAGGAAAAGACCATCGCTCATCCCCGACCGCCACTCATAAGGAGGACAATCAAATAACACCTCATGTTTCAAATTTGTTACATAATGTTTACCATACGTGCATGCTACGGGACTTGCAAAATTCAACACAAGCATTTCTCAAATTCACAACTACTCAACTAGCACGACTTTGATATTATTACTGTAAGTGCATCTAGTGCCACCCCTAGTTGGTTTTCGAGTATTGACGACAAACCTAGTTGAGGGACTAATGTGTTTGTGAGAATTGCAGGATAACACAGGTAGAAGTCCCTCATTGATTCGGTTTTCCTACCAGAGATGACCCCTAAAAATGTATGAAGACATTGATGTCAAAGGTGGTATATGAAGATATTCTCATTGAAGACTATGACAAGAGAAGACATCGCATGAAGCCTATGGAGCTCGAAGACTCAGATCTTTCATAGTTCTTTTTCTTCTTTATTGAGTCATAGGAACCACCGTACTGTTAAGTGGGCTCCAACAGAACCAGCCAGAATGACTGAAGAGATGCTTAACCAAAAGCTATGTCTTCGAGTGAAGACTATGAGAGCGAATCTTGTCCAGAGTCGGACAAGTCAGCCTTGCTTGTAGCCCAAGTAAAGTTGCCGTGTGTGTTTGAAATCTGACCGTTAGAACACGTGTCAGTTCCTTAGTGACCCAGGGTCATTTCGGACAAATCAGGTCGGGTTGCCTAGTGGCTATAAATAGCCCACCCCCTACAACCATAAACGGTTGGCTGCTCAGAGTTAGAGTACGGCTTTTGTCGTTTGAGAGCAACCCACCTCGAAGCCTTTAAGAGAGAATTCCTTGTGAGGATAAAGCCCTAACCACCTAGAGCCAAAGAGTGTTAGGCATCACTTAAGTCTTGCTGTCTGTGTGAACTGATGACTTATTACACTTGAGGACTGTGAATCCTCCAGCCGGTTAGGCGTCGCGTTCTGAGCATCCAAGAGTCATTGTGGATTGCCGGTGAACGAAGTCTGTGAAGGTTTTGGAGTCTACCTTGAAGATTTACCAGAGTGATTGGGCGAGGTCTGTGTGACCTTAGCTCAAGGGGAATATGGTGAGGACTGGGTGTCCTGAGCTGCGTGTTCAGGACTGGGTGTCCGGGACTGTGTGTCCTCAGGTTTAAATACCAAGCCACCCTAACCAGACCTACAGTTGTCACAGCAACTGGAACTGGTCCAACAAATCATTGTCTTCAACGAGTCACTGGTTTCATCCTTCCCTTCCCTTTAATTACTGTTGGTCCTTGTGAAGTCATTGTATGATTGCACTATCTTTTGTCTTCACTGAGTGACTGCTTGTTCTGATTGGCTTCATAATGTCTTCCTACCTGATCCTTACTACCTAGCTGCTATTAGTCATTGTGCTTTCACTTCATTGAATACTTGACTATGGTTTGCCTAGTGTAGTCTACCTTCCGCTGCATGGTAATAGGTTTATTTCTATCGTTTGTCTTCGAAACTTCCACGTTTTGAAGACTTTCATAAAAATCACCCATTCACCCCCCCCTCTAGTCGATATAACGCACTTTCAATTGGTATCAGAGCAAGGTACTCCCTTGTTCTGTGTGATTCGGTTTAACCACCTGGAGTTTTAGCTATGTCGACTGCAGGGATAATTAAAGTCTCCGCTGTGTGCCCCGTCTTCGATGGAACTGAATATCCCTACTGGAAGAATAAGATGCGTATGCATCTTGAAGCCATTGACGTCGACCTATGGTATGTCATCAAGAATGCCATTCCCAAGGCTGGAGAAGGTGTCACTGCTGCTGACGTCAAGAAGTTCGTTCAACTGGACTCTACTGCCAAGAATATCATCTGTGGTCATCTGGCCAAAGGACAATATGGCCACGTGAGTGCTTTGGAAACATCTAAGCTAGTCTGGGACTGGCTCTCCAAGGTCAATGAAGGCGTCTCAACCCAGAAAGATCAGAGAATCAGTGTCCTTCGCAACCTCTTCAACCGCTTCAAGAGAAATGACAATGAGAATGTCCAGCTCATGTTTGATCGACTCACTGACATCACAAATGAGCTTCAAGCCCTCGGCGCTACTGAGATCACCAAGCATGAAGTCGTCAAGACACTCCTGAGATCACTTGACAGTTCGTTTGACACCCTAGCCCTGATGATTCAAGAACGTCCTGATTTCAAGACACTCGATCCGTCTGACATACTTGAGAGGCTCAACACACATGAGTTTCAGCTTTCTGAGAAAAGAGATATCTACGGTCCCAACTATGGGCGAACTCGTGCCTTGAAGGCAAAAGCTGTCTCCTCATCTAAAGAAGAATCTGACAGCAGCTCTGATGATCCTGAAGACATTGGAAAGGAGCTTGCTATGCTTGTGAAGAAGTTCCAAAAATTCACCAAGAAGAAAGGCTTCAGAAAGTCTTCACGATCAAGCTCAAGGAATGATGAAGCTTCTGCTCATGACTACAAGAAGAAAACATGCCACAAGTGCAAGAAACCTGGCCACTACATCTCTGAGTGTCCGCAGTGGGACATTGAGAACAAGAAGAAAAAGAAGAGCAAGGAGTATGATTCTGATGACAAGAAGAAGAAGAAATACTCAAAGTCTTCTTCCAAGTCCTCCTCAAAGTCTTCATCACACAAGAAGAGCTCATCTGGCAAGGCACGTGCGTTTGTTGGCAAGGAAATGGATTTAGAGGAGGAGTCCGCTTCTGAGGAGGCGGAGGTGGAGTCTGAGGAGGAGTCCGATTCTGGCGTTGCGAGTCTGGCTACAACATACGTTGCCAAGTCCATCTTCAACACTGAAGACAATGATTCCATCACCGACACCGATGCAAATGACAAGGACTACTCCGCTCCTACCTACTGCTTCATGGCACGCGGTGCCAAGGTAAACACACACACTACTCACTATCAAACATCTAGTGACGATGACTCTGATTGTGGATCCAAACCCAGCTACAAAACACTCGCTAAAATTGCAACTGAACAACAGAAAACCACGGAACACATTCAAAAACTGTTAGACAAAAGGGATGATCTATTAGATGCTGAAATGACTCGATCTCAGTCCTTAATTGAAGACATAAAAAATCTTCACATTAAGTATGAGGAACTTGAAAGTCGTCATGAAACGCTCTCAACAGCTCATGAAAGGCTTTCCTATGATTATCTTCAAAGGAAGCAAGATCTTGAGAAATTGAGAGCGGCTCATGAATATCTTCAGAAAGAAAACGAGTCGCTTCGCGCCAAACAGATCAGTTCAGCTCAGGAAAGATTTGAACCACCATGTCTTAAATGCATTGAGCATGATAATGCTACCTCTGTTGCTGAATGTTCTACTGCTGCTACTGTTGCAATATCTTCAACTGTTGATGTGGGAACTAACCCCTCTGCTGAGGATACCACTGCTATTGCTGATGAGAATGCTAGGTTGAAGACATTTCTTGAAACAGGGATGTACAAAAGTCTCAAAGGGCATCAGACACTATGTGATGTCCTCAAAAGGCAGATCCTGAACCGAAACCCTAGGAAAGAGGGTGTTGGGTTCGTAAGGAAAATGAATGCTGATGGCTCTTACTGGAAACCTGAGCAGTACCCCAAAACCGCATGGGTTGCTGCAAAGGAACCTTCAGCAGATCCATCCACTCTATCTGGCTTCACTTGTGCTAACCCCATTGTCATTGATGAATCCCTTGATGCAAACTATAAACTGTTTAAGAATCAGAATTGTGAAGTGTTTGCCAGGTATATTGGTACTAACTGTAGGAATGGACCGCCTATGAAGATCTGGGTGCCGAAAAAGTGTTTGGATAATCTTCCTGTGAATGTCATCATGACACCACAGGTGAAGAAGACAAACCCCAGACCACAGGCTTCATACGGTCCAAAGGCTTCATACAGACAGAGGACTCACCTGAGTCGCACTAACGCAAATGTTTTGCAGGGAAACCATACTCAGGCCTATGAATATGAGCGCGGTTCATCAAACCGTCATGTTCATAAGACCAAGAACTATTCTGCTTATTCTTAGGAGTACTATTGTCCTCCTGCAAGACTTTTTGCTAGGGCTCCAAAGCCAAAGTTCTCAGATGCTGCACTTAGACTTATTGCTTCTAAGCCACCCTTGAAGATGTGGGTGGCTAAGAAAGCTTAACTCTCTTTTGCAGGGAAGGGTCTCCAGCAGAAAACCAAAATCGTCTGATGCTATTGCTGGGGACCTTAAACATCTTGTAGGGTGCAAGATCAAATGCCCGAATGGTCTTATTATGTACTTCGTTCCTGAATCGGTTGCTACTCTCCCTATCATTCCAAATCTCGATCTAAGCTTTCATAACCCACTGGTTCGTCAAATGTTTTTGCTTCACAATACTCTTCGTGAAGCCTATCCCCCTAACTGCACTGTAGGGTATGACACCAGCAGCTTCAGAATGGATTATTGATAGTGGGTGTACCAATCACATGACTGGCAAGAGAAGCCTTCTTATGGACTCAACCTTACGTCCATCCGACAAGAGTCACATCACATTTGCTGATACTGGTAAAAGCAAGGTACTGGGTCTAGGTAGAGTTGCAATCTCAAAGGATCAACACATGGATAAAGTCATGCTTGTTGAATCCCTTGGCTTCAACTTAATGTCTGTCTCAATGCTTTGCGATTTAAATATGATCGTGATGTTTGGAAAATATCTTTGCCTTGTTCTAATGGAATCTGACAAGTCTCTAGTGTTTGAAGGGTATAGGAAGGATGATTTGTACGTGGTAGATTTCTCACCAGGACCACAACTTGCCGTATGTCTTCTGGCAAAAGCTTCAGAATGCTGGCTCTGGCATCGGAGGCTAGGGCATGCTGGAATGAGGAACCTCCACACCCTTGCAAAGAAGAAGCATGTCATAGGCATCAAGGGCGTCAAGTTCAAGAAAGATCACTTATGGGGTGCCTGTGAAGCAGGAAAGATGACAAGGGCCAAACATCCCTCGAAGACAATCATGACAACAACTCGACCCTTCAAACTGCTCCACATGGATCTTTTCGGTCCCACTCATTACTCAACTCTTACTACTACTGCTTGTCTCTATGGCTTTGTCATTGTTGATTATTATTCTAGATATACTTAGGTGCACATAATCCTCTACAAGACTGAAGTGTAGGATGTCTTCAGACGCTTCGCCAATCGAGCAATGAACAACTATGGCGCCAAGATAAAGCACATCAGAAGTGACAATGGCACTGAATTCAAAAACACTGGCCTTGATACATATCTTGATACTTTGGGCATCACACATGAATTCTCAGCTCCGTACACACCATAGCAGAATGTCATCGTCGAATGCAAGAACAGAACACTCATTGAGATGGCCCGAATGATGCTTGATGAATACAAGACTCCAAGAAAATTCTGGCCTGAAGCCATTGATACCGCATGCCATACAATCAATCGTGTTTATCTTCACAAGCTTCTGAACAAGACATCTTATGAGCTCCTTACTGGCAAGAAGCCAAATGTCAGTTACTTAATAGTATTTGGCGCCAGGTGCTGGATCAAGGATCCACATCACACTTCAAAATTTGCACCAAAAGCACATGAGGGTTTTATGCTTGGATATGGAAAGGATTCACACTCATACAGAGTGTTCAATCTCTTTGATTATAAAGTGGTTGAAACAGTGGATGTGCGGTTCGATGAGACTAACGGTTCACAAAGAGAGAACCTGCCAAATGTGCTAGATGAAGTTCCATCCAGTGAATCAATCAAACTTATGGGAACTGGAGAAATCATACCCTCTGAAGCTCAACCTGAAGAGGAACTTATCATCTCCGCACTTGATCAACCTGAAGACAATGCTCAGCCTGAAGACAATCCTTCTAATAATGACAATGATCAGCAAGAGCAAAATCTTCGCCCTGTACATCCTCGTGTTGCCAATGAAGTGCATATTGAGAGAATAATTGATAACATCAATGCACTCGGTCCGCTTACTCGTTCAAGGGCAACACAGCTAGCAAATTTCTGTGGGCACTTCGCATTCGTCTCAATAACAGAACCCAAGAAAGTTGAAGAAGCCTTCATGGAACCTGAATGGATTCAAGCTATGCAAGAAGAGCTTCAACAGTTTGAGCTGAATAATGTATGGGAACTGGTTAAGCGTCCTGATCCTCGGAAGCACAATATAATAGGCACCAAATGGATATACCGCAACAAGCAAGATGAGCATGGTCAAGTTGTCAGAAACAAAGCTCGTCTCGTTGCTCAAGGATATACTCAAGTGGAAGGGATTGACTTTGATGAAACATTTGCTCTTGTGGCTTGACTTGAAGCCATACGCATACTGGTGGCCTATGCAAATCATCATAACATACTTCTATATCAAATGGATGTGAAGAGCGCTTTTCTCAATGGCAAGATTGAAGAAGTGTATGTTGCACAACCGCCTGGTTTTGAAGATCCAAAACATCCTGACATGGTATACAAGCTCAACAAGGCACTGTATGGCCTCAAACAAGCCCCTTGGGCTTGGTATGACACACTCAAATACTTCCTGAAGAGCAAAGGCTTCACACCTGGTTCCCTCGACCCCACTCTCTTCATGAAGACATATGATGGTGAACTGTTTGTGTGCCAAATATATGTGGATGACATTATCTTCGGCTGCACCAATCAGAAATACAGTGAAGAGTTTGGATATATGATGCAAGAGCAATATCAGATGTCCATGATGGGAGAGCTGAAGTTCTTCCTCGGTCTTCAAATACGACAGCAACGCAACGGCATCTTCATATCTCAAGAGAAGTATCTCAAAGATTGCCTGAAGAAGTTCGGTATGCAAGACTGCAAAGGCTTCACGACGCCAATGCCAGCCAAACATCATCTGGGTCCCGACGACAATGGTAAAGAGTTTGATCAAAAGGTATACCGCTCCATGATTGGTTCTTTACTTTATCTATGTGCATCTAGGCCAGATATTATGCTTAGTGTTTGCATGTGTGCTCAATTCCAAGCGGCACCAAAGGAATCGCATCACTTAGCTGTGAAGCGAATTCTTCGATATTTGGCTCACACCCCAACTCTAGGATTATGGTATCCAAAGGGCTCAGAGTTTGATCTAGTTGGATTCTCAGATGCTGATTATGCTGGTGACAAGGTGGATCGCAAGTCTACATCAGGCACATGTCATTTTCTGGGACGATCACTTGTATGTTGGTATTCAAAGAAGCAGAACTCTGTATCTCTCTCCACTGCTGAATCTGAATACATTGCTGCTGGATCTTGCTGCGCTCAGCTTCTATGGATGAAGCAAACACTCAAAGACTATAGCATTCATCTGAAGCAAGTGTCACTCTACTGCGACAACGAAAGCGCCATCAAGATTGCCAACAACCCAGTTCAGCACTCGAAGACAAAGCACATTGATATTCGTCATCACTTTCTCAGAGATCATGTTGTGAAGGAAGACATTGATATCATACACGTCAACACTGAAGAGCAATTGGCAGATATCTTCACCAAGCCCTTGGATGAGAAGAGATTTTGCAAGTTACGGTGTGCGCTAAATATCTTGGAATCCTAAAATGTCCTGTGATCAGGCACACATCCTAACACTTATGCATATTGATGACTTAGATGTGCAACACACGAAGTAAAGTATATCTTCAATCAATGAAGACATGCATTCTAAGTGTGAATACATTAATGAGGAATTTGATCTCAGAGCGCCACGATAATTGTGCGCCGTGTCTGGGTCTAATACTTCCTATACGGTGGGTAACGCCACCACCAAATGTTCTGTTTGAAGTGTTTCACTCATGGCATTACATTTGCTATGTCTTCACATTTGGTTTGGCTTCAATCTCAACATGTCTTCATGATTATCTTCACTATGTTGATTATATATATACTAGTGTTCTGTCCTCTACAGCATTCACTTATAGCTATGTCTTCTTGTTGAATCTTTTGAACTAAGTGAATGTGATCTGACCCTAACCTCTCTATGCTCTCTATCTCAAACTCTATCTCTCCAAATCATATGCATTCTTTTGAAACTGTCAAATGTCTTCTCTGCGTCCTTGTCAGCAGAAGATACAGAGACAAACACTAAGTCCGCTTTCAATGCTAATTCCTTCACCTGAAACCCGGAGAAGTGGGAACGACCACCCGACAATCCAGGCATGCGTGGGACGTGGAACAACCTCCGACATGCTGCATGATGGCCACGTGTTCCTCAGATGTGAATCGCCAGGGGCACCTGTGTAATAACACTGATTCGCCCCTATCCCTATAAATACACGCCTCACCACATTCATTATCTCTTCTTCCACTCTCGCACGAACCCTAGCACCACCGCTAGCCCTCGACGACGCCGGTGACGAAGTGGTTAGCTGCCGCAACCTCTCCGACGCCGTCTTCACGCCGACCGCGGACATCGTCTTCTCCGCCGTCGCCGTAGGTGTCCTCCGTCGCCAAGTTAGGGCACGGACGATCGGACTGCTCGGCCTCCTCTTCCACTCCGTCTAGCAGTTCTTCGTGTGGTAAATAAAACTTCCTTTTTACGGCCCCTTTGATCCTATAGATTCGTCACTTTCTACCACAAGCAGTTTCTGTTCACACAAGTTGGATCTATTTCATACTGCATCTCATAATATGCCTAGTATATTCACTTATGCTTCACAAAGTAGTTAGATTCCTCACTTGTACTGATCCGTGGATTCGTACAAATCTGGAACCAACTCCTTATCTATGAGTGAATGTCTTCGCACGATGAGGTCAATGTCTTCTAAACTGATTTATCTTAAAAATCTTCTGAGAATGCATATGACCTCTTCCCCTTCCCTCGCACCTTAATGCTGTCACAGGTACATGTCCGTGGGAGAATCCCTTGGTTCTCATAGTCTGCATTCATTTGCAGAATTCTTATAGTATCACATAAATTCTCCCGAAGCCAGTTCATGTTTGTCCAGCAAGCGAAAGCCTTTGAAGCCTTTGAACGTATTAAAGCCATTCAGTTTAAAGTTCATGGCTTCAGAGAAATCAGCAAGGAAGGGTGGCAGAAAGCGTCGAGGAAAAACATCAAGAGATCTGCCCGATGACCTCTCAGAGCTGTACAAGACATATCCTGAAGAGGATTACAATCAGCGCAAGACACGAATCCAATGGATTCGATGATATTGGGCAGAACAGTGGTTCAAGTACAGATTTTTGACAAAGGAATATGCTGAAAAGAATGCCATCAAGCGACCATGGGGAGACATCCTCTACAAAAATCTTCAAACCAGGTCCAGAGATGAAGCCATTGAACAAGGCTTCTATCCCTGCATGGTCCGTGGACCACAGCCTGCGGATGCTGACCCATCGTCACTGCTATGGTGTCGTGACGACAATCTGTTCAAGTGCAACTTCCAGTTTTCCCAGAATTCGGCAAAGCAAAACAAGAAGTCTTTGGGATTAGACTTCAACCCTAGTCCCTCTACTCCCCGTGCCGATGGAACTCGTGAAGCTGAACCCAATCTTCTTGGGCCCTTCTACAACTTGGAAGGTCTCATCACTCATATCGTGGTTCAAGGGACAGCCGTGAATGAGCATGCAGATGATGCTGAATCAGATGAAGCGCCTACAGCGCCGAAGCCAAAGAAGTTGAAGCAGCCTAAAGCTTCAAAGCCTGCCTCTGCACCAAAAATCTCACGGGCGAAGCCACTGGCTACTGCACCTCCTGAAGACAGTGTGCAGTCTGAAGATTTGTCATGCATCTCCAAGCCCCAGAAAGTCAAGATGCCTCTGCCACACACCGGCCAAGAACTGACAGCTGCTGCTATTCTGCGCAACGATGCCATCAATCTGTCCAGTGATGAAGATCTTGCAGACGACGCTCTTGAGCAACTGATCAAGAGCAAAGAAGAAGAAGAAATCTTCAATGATCTGCCTCTCTTTGACGTGGCAATCATCCACAACTTCATTGATGAGTGGTTTGACATGCCCAACCTCAGCTTCGAAGATCTGCAACTTCCAATTGGCCTCAGTGTCGCCTTCCATGGCGCCATTGCTTCAGAATTAGCTATCGCCCAGCGCATTTTTGAACTGAAGCAAAAGATTGACTTTGAGAAAGCTCAGTTCAAGAAGCATATGGCCAAGCTCAGCGTGCAAGAGGTGAAAAACTTCAAGATTATGCTGCACGAGCTCAAAGAAGCCTTTCTCAAGAAATGTGCAGAAGCTCAGGGTTCTCGTGAGCGCATGAAGAGCCTGGCTGACAAGTGTGTGCAAGGCTACAACGAGGCTGAGAAGCGCAAGGCCCTTGGGCGTCCGGGCATTGATCCCAGGATGGCTGCTAAGCAGAAGAAGAAGCCCACTGTGGCCGAACCCAACGCACCAAGGCAGGAAGCAGATCCCATTGTCTTCCCAACTAGCATGACTGGCTCGAAGCCAAAGGCCAGGTCAACCGCTTCAGAACTGAAGAAGATGAGGACTGCTGAGGCTGAAGCCAGAAAGAGGAAACATCCTGAAGCCTCTGCTACTGCTCCCTCCAAGAAGAAGTGGAAGACCAAGAAGGAACAGGCTGCTCCCACAGAGCCCTTAATTGTTGAACCCATCTCCATGGTTTGCCCTGCCACTGAACATCAAGAGCGCCAACTGACTGTCCATGAGCCTGCTTTCACAGAGGCTCATGAAGCTGAAGACTTTCCAGCAGCTGATCCCACCGCTGCTGAAGACATTGGTCACCATGACCATGTTGAAGATGATGCAGTTCTTCCTCAGATCGAGCACCAACAGGTATCATCGCCTGTGCTAACGCACAGCGAACTCATCAGCATTGGTCGTCCTCTGACGCCAATTGCTCAGGATGCATCATGGGCTGATCACCCACAAGCACAAGAGGAAGATGACTTTGAGGCCCAGCCAACTCCAACTCCACAGGCGTCGCCAGCGTTACGCAGGCTTCGCAAAGGACCAAGGCCTCCAGTCTCTGAGTCTGAAGCTAAAGCTGCTGAAGACATTCCGGCTGCATCAGCCGATGAAGAAGAAACCCCAAGAGTTGCTACTCCCCCATCTCACCAAGAAGTTGTTCTCAAGGAGAACGTGTCTGTGACCGACCCTCCAGCTCATCAAGTGGAGGTTGAGAATCTTGAGGCTGCCACCACCAAAACAAATGAAGCCACTGACGCTGTCATGGCTGAAGCAAATGTGGAGCCTACACCAACCCAAGAACCAGAAGTCAGCGAAGCCAATGATGTTACTGCTTCTGTTCCTGCGCCTGTTGCTGGTCCTCAGTTTGACTATCATGTTGAGCATAGGCCTCAGGTACAGAAGCCAATTCCAAGGTTGCCCAGGTTTCCAGGTCCTGCATCAGCACCTGGATCCTTCAATGTCAACGGCTTCAAAGCAGACAACACTTTCTTCAATAGCTCCAAGAACCCCTACTCAAGGGAAAGAATATCTTCTGATCGGTTCTGGAGCTATCCGCAGCGAAGCTATTACTCCTGCATTCTGTACAATCAAGGTCGCATCTTCCCACATAAGCATCTTGACACCGAAGCAATAGCTGGTCTGCCCTGTCTGGAAGAAGCTCTGCATTGCTTCAAAGAGGTTGGATTGTTGCCGTTTGTCACCGACCAAGAGCACTGGAATGAAGAGTTACTGCTCCAATTCTATGCCACACTTCACATCCGTGGGTACAACAGAGATCCGAAGACTTGGGTCCTGGAGTGGATGACAGGAAATGTTCATCACGAAGCCAAAGCCTTTGATATCATTGAGCTCACTGGTCTGCCCACTCCTGGTGATCTCTACGAACCTGGCTGTCAGCTTCACAGTGAAGCTATGGAGAGCATCTTTCAGAAGCCTGAACCAAACATGAGTCAGATGCTCAGTATGATGAAGCCCTTGCCACAAGATGCTGCATATCCTAAGGAGTTCTTTGTTGAAGACCTTGAGTATCTGCCAAGGACTATTTATCACATCATAAGGCGAACTCTCTGGCCCATCAAAGGACATTCTCCACATGCCAAGCTGGAAGGTGCAATGAAGACTTTGGTCTTCTATATTCTTCATGGCAAATGCTTCAATGCACAGGACTTCTTCATCCACCAACTTGCTGCATCAGGCTCTGATCTTTTTGGCTTGAAGTTCTATGCTCCATGGATAATGCGACTGATTAAACTCCACTCCGCTATCTCATATCAGCCATCTGCTCGCAATCATCAGATCTTTCTGCCTGATGTGGATATGTCCATTGAAGCCATTCATCCTGAGCCTGCCAAGGAGCCTCTTAGTCTTCAGAATGCGGAGCATCAAAGTTTCTCTCAGAACATTGAAGGAGTTGAAGCAGTCACCCGGGTTTATCCTCTGGCTGGAACTACACGTGCACCTCATCGTGCCCTTACTGAAGCCACCGAAAGCACTATTGCCCAACGACCCAAGAAGCGATCTCGTGTTCTCAACGACTGAGAGCTTCTGGTGGCTCTTCATCAGAAACAGGATAGGCATCATGACTGGCTGAAGCGCCAAATGCAAAGCCTCTTGGTGGATGTCAACCGCATTCGCAATCTTGCCACCAAGAATGCCTTTGTTGCCCATGAAACCTCTCGACGCACATGGAAAGGGCTGACGCTTATGTGCTCTGAAGATGATCTTCAAGAGGATGGCTTCTCTGAACGCTTCAAGTTTGACTCCACACCTCCTCGAAGGGCAGTGCTGCGACGAACTCCATCCCTTGAAGACTCTGAGTTCTCTTCCTCTGCGACAACTGTGAATGCCAGAGTGATCGAGGACGAAGACAATGCTACTTCACCGCCCCCTCCTTCAGCACGCTTCGACACAGCTCCAAGTTCTTCTGCACCGCCGAACACCACCGATGACCCTGCTGCTTCACCTACTCATCTTGGGAACGAGTAGATGCTCTATGTCTTCAAACCTTTTTGGTCCTTACTGACAAAAGGGGGAGAAGCATATGAGTTTGATAGTCTTCAAGCGGGTCCACATGGGCGGTTGCTTTATATTTTGCCTCATGTTTACAACTCTCATTTTGATACATTTGGTTCTTTGAGTTGTAGCACCTAAACTCGATGGTCGTCTGCTACTTATTTGCTACTTTGTGATGCGATGATAAATTCCGCATGTGCGACGATAAATTCCGCACTTAGATCATTTTGCAGACGTCCATTTTCCATTATGCATGTCATTATCTTCACATACCTTCACATGCATAATGAACTGTCATCATAAGTTGAAGAGGATCTCCACGAGTACAACCTGCCATGTGCATTTGCATTCCAAAAGCAAATTACTTATATGCACATCTTCAGGGGGAGCCTTTGCAACTTATGAAGACAATTCCTTATCCTTTACAATTTCACATATTATATTCCCCGTTGAAAACTTCAACTAGTTTGTCATCAATCACCAAAAAGGGGGAGATTGTAAGTGCATCTAGTGCCACCCCTAGTTGGTTTTGGAGTATTGACGACAAACCTAGTTGAGGGACTAATGTGTTTGTGAGAATTGCAGGATAACACAGGTAGAAGTCCCTCATTGATTCGGTTTTCCTACCAGAGATGACCCCTAAAAATGTATGAAGACATTGATGTCAAAGGTGGTATATGAAGATATTCTCATTGAAGACTATGACAAGAGAAGACATCGCATGAAGCCTATGGAGCTAGAAGACTCAGATCTTTCGTAGTTCTTTTTCTTCTTTATTGAGTCATAGGAACCACCGTACTTTTAAGTGGGGTCCAAGAGAACTAGTCAGAATGACTGAAGTGATGCTTAACAAAAAGCTATGTCTTCGAGTGAAGACTATGAGAGCGAATCTTGTCCAGAGTCGGACATGTCAGCCTTTCTTGTAGCCCAAGTAAAGTTGCCGTGTTTGTTTGAAATCTGACCATTAGAACACGTGTCAGTTCCTTAGTGACCCAGGGTCATTTCGGACAAAACAGGTCGGGTTGCCTAGTGGCTATAAATAGCCCACCCCCTACAACCATAAACGGTCGGCTGCTCAGAGTTAGAGTACGGCTTTTGTCATTTGAGAGCGACCCACCTCGAAGCCTTTAAGAGAGAATTCCTTGCGAGGATAAAGCCCTAACCACCTAGAGCCAAAGAGTGTTAGGCATCACTTAAGTCTTCCTGTCTGTGTGAACTGAAGACTTGTTACACTTGAGGACTGTGAATCCTCCAGCCGGTTAGGTGTCGCGTTCTGAGCATCCAAGAGTCATTGTGGATTGCCAGTGAACGAAGTCTGTGAAGGTTTGGGAGTCTACCTTGAAGACTTACCAGAGTGATTGGGCGAGGTCTGTGTGACCTTAGCTCAAGGGGAATACGGTGAGGACTGGGTGTCCTGAGCTGCGTGTTCAGGACTGGGTGTCCGGGACTGTGTGTCCTCAGGTTTAAATACCTAGCCGCCCTAACCAGACGTACAGTTGTCACAGCAACTGGAACTGGTCCAACAAATCATTGTCTTCAACGAGTCACTGGTTTCATCCTTCCCTTCCCTTTACTTACTGTTGGTCCTTGTGAAGTCATTGTATGATTGCACTATCTCTTGTCTTCACTGAGTGACTGCTTGTTCTGATTGGCTTCATAATATCTTCCTACCTGATCCTTACTACCTAGCTACTATTAGTCATTGTGCTTTCACTTCATTGAATACTTGACTATGGTTTGCCTAGTGTAGTCTACCTTCCGCTGCATGGTAATAGGTTTATTTCTATCGTTTGTCTTCGAAACTTCCACGTTTTGAAGACTTTCATAAAAATCGCCTATTCACCCCCCCTCTAGTCGATATAACACACTTTCAGTTACCTCCATATCTCAAAACAATCATCAAGCATCAAACTTCTCTTATTATTCAAAACACTCATAAGAAAAAATTTACTAATCTTGAACACCTAGCATATTAGGATTATTTAAGCAAATTACCATGCTATTTAAGACTCTCAAAATAATCTAAGTGAAGAATGAGAGATCAATAGTTTCTATAAAACATATCCACCACCGTGCTCTAAAAGATATAAGTGAAGTACTAGAGCAAAACTATATAACTCAAAAAGATATAAGTGAAGCACATAGAGTATTCTAACAAATTCCAAATCATGTATGGCTCTCTCAAAAGGTGTGTACAGCAAGTATGATTGTGTTAAACTAAAAATCAAATACTCAAATCATACAAGACGCTCCAAGCAAAACACATATCATGTGGTGAATAAAAATATAGCTCCAAGTAAAGTTACCGATAGAAGTAGACGAGAAGAGGGGATGCCTTCCAGGGCATCCCCAAGCTTTGGCTTTTAGGTGTCCTTAGATTATCTTGGGGGTGCCATGGGCATCCCCAAGCTTAGGCTCTTGCCACTCCTTGTTCCATAATCCATCAAATCTTTACCCAAAACTTGAAAACTTCAGAACGCAAAACTCAAAGAAGAAAATCTCGTGAGCTCCGTTAGCGAAAGAAAACAAAAGACCACTTCAAGGTACTGTAATGAACTCATTATTTATTTATATTGGTGTTAAACCTACTGTATTGCAACTTCTCTATGGTTTATAAACTATTTTACTAGCCATAGATTCATCAAAATAAGCAAACAACACACGAAAAACAGAATCTGTCAAAAACAGAACAGTCTGTAGTAATCTGTAGCTAGCGCAAGATCTGGAACCCCAAAATTCTAAAATAAATTGCTGGACGTGAGGAATTTATCTATTTATCATCTGCAAAAATAATTAACTAAATATCACTTTCCAAATAAAAATTGCCGCAGTTCTCATGAGCGCTAAAGTTTCTGTTTTTTACAGCAAGATATCAAGACTTTCCCCAAGTCTTCCCAACGGTTCTACTTGTCACAAGCACTAATTAAGCACAAAAAACACAACCTAAACAGAGGATAGATAAATTATTTATTACTAAACAGGAGCAAAAAGCAAGGAATAAAAATAAAATTGGGTTGCCTCCCAACAAGCGCTACCGTTTAACGCCCCTAGCTAGGCGTAAAAAGCAAGGGTAGATCTAGGTATTGCCGTCTTTGGTAGGCAATCCATAAGTGGCTCTCATAATAGATTCATAATGTAATTTAATTTCCTTTCTAGGAAAGTGTTTCATGCCTTTCCTTAACGGAAATTGGAATATAATATTTCCTTCCTTCATATCAATAACTGCACTAATCGTTCTAAGGAAAGGTCTACCAAGAATAATAGGACATGAAGGATTGCAATCTATGTCAAGAACAATAAAATCGACGGTTACATAATTCCTATTTTCAACAATAAGAACATCATTAATTCTTCCCATAGGTTTCTTAATAGTGGAATCCGCAAGGTGCAAGTTTAGATAGCAATCATCAAAATCACGGAAACCTAACAAATCGCACAAAGTCTTTGGAATCGTGGAAACACTAGCACCCAAATCACATAAAGCATAGAACTCATGATCTTTAATCTTAATTTTAATAGTTTGTTCCCACTCATCATAAAGTTTTCTAGGGATAGAAACTTCCAACTCAAGTTTTTCTTCATAAGATTGCATCAAGGCATCAACGATATGTTTAGTGAACGCTTTATTTTGACTATAAGCGTGAGGAGAATTTAGCACGGATTGCAACAAGGAAATACAATCAATCAAAGAGAAATTTTCATAATTAAATTCCTTGAAATCCAAAATAGTGGGTTTAGCAACATCTAGGGTTTTAATTTCTTCGATCCCACTTTCATCAATTTTAGCATCAAGATCTAAAAACTCCGAATTTTTGGAACGCCTTCTAGGTAAAGGTGGATCATATTCAGTCCCATCATTATTAAGATTCATATTGCAAAACAAAGATTTAATAGGGGACACATCAATAACTTTTAGATCCTCATCTTTATTTTCATAGGAACTAGAAGAACACGCTCCTATAAAGGCATTTTCTTAGCACGCATCCTAGCGGTTCTTTCTTTGCACTCATCAATGGAAATTCTCACGGCTTTGAGAGACTCATTGATATCATGCTTAGGTGGAATAGATCTAAGTTTCAAAGAATCAACATCAAGAAAAATTCTATCAACATTCCTAGCCAACTCATCAATCTTAACCATTTTTTCTTCAATCAAAGCATTGAAATTCTTTTGCGAAGTAATAAATTCTTTAATATTAGATTCAAAATCAAAGGGCATCTTATTATAATTACCATAAGAATTGTTGTAGGAATTACCATAATTATTAGAGGGATTACTAGGATAAGGCCTAGGATTGAAATTTTCTCTATACGCGTTGTTACCAAAATTGGTCCTACCAACAAAATTCACATCCATAGATTCATTATTATTCTCAATCAAAGTAGACAAGGGCATATCATTAGGATCAGAAGAAACACTTTTACTAGCAATTAATTTCATAAGTTCATCCATCTTTCCACTCAAAACATTAATTTCTTCTATCGCATGCACCTTTTTATTAGTGGATCTTTCAGTGTGCCATTGAGAATAATTAACCATAATATTATCTAGGAGTTTAGTAGCTTCTCCTAAAGTGATTTCCATAAAAGTGCCTCTTGCGGCCGAATGTAAAAGATTTCTAGAAGCAAAATTCAATCCGGCATAAATTTTTTGTATAATCATCCACAAATTCAAACCATGAGTAGGGCAATTACGTATCATTAATTTCATCCTCTCCCAAGCTTTTGCAACATGTTCATGATCAAGTTGCTTAAAATTCATGATATCGTTTCTAAGGGAGATGATCTTAGTGGGAGGAAAATACTTAGAGATAAAAGCATCTTTGCACTTATTCCATGAATCAATACTATTTTTAGGCAAAGACGAAAACCAAGCTTTAGCACGATCTCTAAGCGAAAAAGGAAATAGCTTCAATTTAACAATATCATTATCCACCTCTTTATTCTTTTGCATATCACACAAATCAACGAAGCTATTTAGATGGGTAGCGGCATCTTCACTAGGAAGGCCGGAAAATGGATCTTTCATGACAAGATTCAGCAAAGCGGCATTAATTTCACAAGATTCAGCATCGGTAAGAGGAGCAATCGGAGTGCTAATAAAATCATTGTTGTTGGTATTGGTAAAGTCACACAATTTAGTGTTATCTTGAGCCATCGTGACAAGCAAGCAATCCAACACACAAGCAAACAAAAAGCAAGCGGGCAAAAAGAAGCAAATAGAGAAAGAGAGGGAGGATAGAGAGAGAGGGCGAATAAAACGGCAAGGGTGAAGTGGGGGAGAGGAAAACAAGAGGCAAATGGCAAATAATGTAATGCAGGAGATAAGGATTGTGATGGGTACTTGGTATATTGACTTTTGCGTAGACTCCCCGGCAACGGTGCCAGAAATCCTTCTTGCTACCTCTTGAGCACTGCGTTGGTTTTCCCCGAAGAGGAAGGGATGATGCAGCAAAGTAGCGTAAGTATTTCCCCTAAGTTTTTGAGAACCAGGGTATCAATCCAGTAGGAGGCTACGCGCGAGTCCCTCGCACCTGCACAAAACAAATAAATCCTCACAACCAACGCGGTAAGGGGTTGTCAATCCCTACACGGCCACTTACGAGAGTGAGACCTGATAGATATGATAAGATAATATTTTTGGTATTTTTATGATAAAGATGCAAAGTAAAATAAAAGAAAAGTAAAATCAAAGGAAATAAATAAATATTGGAAGATTAATATGATGAAGATAGACCCGGGGGCCATAGGTTTCACTAGTGGCTTCTCTCAAGAGCATAAGTATTCTACGGTGGGTGAACAAATTACTGTTGAGCAATTGACAGAATTGAGCATAGTTATGAGAATATCTAGGTATGATCATGTATATAGGCATCACGTCCGAGACAAGTAGACCGACTCCTGCCTGCATCTACTACTATTACTCCACTCATCGACCGCTACCCAGCATGCATCTAGAGTATTAAGTTCATGAAAACAGAGTAACGCCTTAAGCAAGATGACATGATGTTGAGGGATAAAATCATGCAATATGATGAAAACCCCATCTTGTTATCCTTGATGGCAACAATACAATACGTGCCTTGCTGCCCCTACTGTCACTGGGAAAGGACACCGCAACATTGAACCCAAAGCTAAGCACTTCTCCCATTGCAAGAAAGATCAATGTAGTAGGCCAAACCAAACTGATAATTCGAAGAGACTTGCAAAGATAACCAATCATACATAAAATAATTCAGAGAAGATTCAAATATTGTTCATAGATAGACTTGATCATAAACCCACAATTCAACGGTGTCAACAAACACACCGCAAAAAGAAGATTACATCGAATAGATCTCCACAAGAGAGGGGGAGAACATTGTATTGAGATCCAAAAAGAGAGAAGAAGCCATCTAGCTAATAACTATGCACCCATAGGTCTGAGGTGAACTACTCACACTTCATCGGAGGGGCTATGGTGTTGATGTAGAAGCCCTCCGTGATGGATACCTCCTCCGACGGAGCTCGGGAACAGGCCCCAAGATGGGATCTCGTGGATACAGAAAGTTGCGGCGGTGGAATTAGGGTTTTGGCTCCGTATCTGATTGTTTGGGGGTACGTAGGTATATATAGGAGGAAGGAGTACGTCAGTGGAGCAACAGGGGGACCACGAGGGTGGAGGGCGCGCCTGGGGGGGGTAGGCGCCCCCCCTACCTCGTGGCCTCCTCCTTTGTTTCTTGACGTAGGGTCCAAGTCTCTTGGATCATGTTCAGTGAGAAAATCACGTTCCTGAAGGTTTCATTCCGTTTGGACTCCGTTTGATATTCCTTTTCTTCGAAACCCTAAAATAGGCAAAAAAAACATCAATTCTGTGTTGGGCCTCCGGTTAATAGTTTAGTCCCAAAAATAATATAAAAGTGGATAATAAAGCCCAATAATGTCCAAAATAGTAGATAATATAGCATGGAGCAATCAAAAATTATAGATACGTTGGAGATGTATCAAGAAGCCAATAGTGAAACCTACGGCCCCCGTGTCTGTTTCTAATATTATTTGCCTTTGCGATCTACTTTTCCTTTGCTTTTATTTTCAGATCTATTAAACCAAAAATACAAAAATACCTTGCTGCGTTTTATTCTTATTTATTTTATATGGCGTTTGATCTATCAATCTACTACAATTGTATTCACGTCCGTTTGCCTATCTTGGGGCGCCGCTACCCGAAAGGGATTGACAACCCCTTTTACACGTCGGGTTGCGAGTATTTTTTATTTGTATGCAGGTGTTGTTTACATTGTGTTGCTTGGTTCTTCTACTGGTTCGATAATCTTGGTTTCATACCGCCACTGTGCTGCATCATCCCTTCCTCTTTGGGGAAATACCGATGTAGCTTCAAGCCGCCATCAGGCGACGAGCCGCGTCTAGGGGTGGCCGCGGCAGCAGCTGGAGAGGCAGGGAACGGCGCCGGCGACGAGCTGCAGTGGCGGCGCCTTCCGCTGTTCCACGGGGTCAACATCGCGGCATGCGGCAAGACAATTAAGGGCATGGGTGGCTTCGCCGCGAGGCCCTAAGCACGACAAGGGCCTCAGTTGAGCTCGGCGGCGTTGGTAGCGATGACGAGGAGCTCCGCGGCGGGGCCAAGCTTCAGCAGTAGCGGCGAGCGAGCTACGAGGGGGAAGAGCGTTGCCGGAGAGGGAAGGGAAGGCGCGGGGCTGACCTAGCAGGTGCACGGAGGCCCATTGATGGCTTAGAAGCTGCAGAACAACGGCGGACCGGCGCGGAGCTCACGGTGGCCGACGGAGACGGAGACGAAGGGGACGTCATGGCTTTAGCTCCCCGACCCCAATCCAGTGGCGAGGTAGAAGAAGGCGTGGCTAGCATGGGGAGGTCGGTGGCTTTGCCTACGGCGGCGGTATGGCGATGGCAGCGGCAGCGAGCTCAAGCGTGTGGGGGAGGGGCGAAGATAGGGGGTCTGGAGGGCATCTAGGGTTCAACCAGGGCATGGGTGCCCTTGTAGGTCGATGGGGGTGATGGGGACGGCCGTGGGATGGATAACGCGTGGCCATCCGCGCCATGGACGTGGGTGCGGCGTCCACCATGACGGTGAATAGGGGGGAAGGGGATGGCCCAGGGTTGGGCCAACTGGGCCGGCACTGTGTAGTGGCCAGCTCGGCCTAGCCCAGTTGGGGGTTGTTTTAACCTTTTGTTTATTTTGGCTATTCCCTTTTTCTTATTTTTCTCCTCTATTTTATTTCTTGTTTCATCTCATTTCAGTTTTACAAAAACATAAAAGTTGTACCTAAATTAGTATCACTAATTATACCTTTGATACAAAAAGTTTAAACCCCAAAATAAATAGTTTAACATATTATAAATAATAAGAGGCATTTACTAAATTGGTTATGCTGCTGTTTTATTCATTTTAGAGTATTTATGAATTCTATAAAAGTAGGGTTCCTTCACCATAATTACCTATGCAATATCTTGCTTAACCCGAACAGTTTAGTTTTAATATTTGAAAACCTTCACCGTTTGACTTGAGTTTGAATTTAAATTTGATTCGGTTTCGAATCAACGTGAGTTTATCAACATTAATCAAGGTGACGTGGCATCATTAGCACAGGTTCACTGTAGCTTAATTGTTCGGACATCAAAATGCGCGTGCTAGCTTGACATGTCTCAGGATGGGTGTCGCTTGGAGGTAGTTTTGTAGGAAGTGGCTACCATGTGACAGAGAGCAGCCACTTAGTCACTTAGGAGCTTGACACCGCACTGATCGATGACGTGCATCACTGCGGGGTGGTGAGGTGGAGTGGTTTGCCTCCGTGAGCCCCAGCAGGCCTGCCGGGGTGATCTTTGCAGTCTCTCTTCTAGGGTAACCCCAACCTTGCCAGGCTTGCCTGCCCGACAAGGGAGGTCCATCTCGTAGCGGAATCTGGTCTCTCTGGCTAGTCTTGGTCTTCTTGATCTGCACGTTGGTCCTTCAAAGAACTGATCCCTCATGTCTTGATCTAATCTTGGTGTTGTAATCTTTCTCTTCGGCATGTGCACAGTCTAGGCAACGGACCCAGGGTTTGTTGCACCGACAGGAGCCCCCGGGCCTAGCCCGAACACGCTGCTGGGTGTCGTCGGGGTAGGCCCTAACCAGTGCACAGGCAGGGGCGTAGAAGTGGGTGGCCCCTTGAGATCTTCTTTGCTTCTTCATTAATCTTGAGCCCGGGCCAGTGTTTGGTTTTTCCACACGGTGCGTAACGCCAATCATGGTGGGGCCACTCTTGTAATGGGTCGTGAATGACATTAACAAACGGGCGAGTAACTGCCAATTCACTCTTCCCACCACGCCCTTATCCTTAGCCACGTATGTTGCATGCACCAAGTGGGGTAGGTAACGGAGGCGCGTGGTGCGGGAGAGCATCAAGGCAGTTATCCGTTGTGGGGTCGGCTTCCTTCCCCGACCCGCCTATAAAAGGAGAGGAGGGGAGGAGGGGAGGCACTCATCCTCACATCCCTTCTCCTCTATCCTCTGCTTTCTACTGGTCATGCCGAAGGGGAGAGCCCGGGGCCAGGCCCCAGGCCATAGCTTGAATTTGGCAATGTCGAATGCTCATGCTGATGCTCAGGGAGTGAGTCTAGTCCAAGACCATAGGAGGCACGATTACGCCTCCATTGGGGTGAGATCCCTTCCTCATCTTCCCGCAAGCTTCAGGAGGTTACATGGGCAGCATGGCGGTAGCAACGGAGGTGGCGACCCCGGTCTGCTCATTGCTGGCCGTCCGTTGCTTCAATTTTAGTGAGGGGCAACGCAAGCGACACCAATGTGAAGCCCACGACGACACGAGGCGTGGTAGTCAACCGTGGCCTAACCCCCTCCTCTCGCGGCACCGGTGGGAGGTCGCAGAGTGGGCTCGCCATCGATAAAGGCGGACCTGACCTCCCTGAGCACCATCCGCTTGGCGTCTGAGAGAGCTCCTTACTCCCGTACATGTTTCCTTAATGTGTTGTGGCTCTTGATCTTCGGGTTGTCGGGGATGACCATGCTCTTTGTGGGATTACCCGGAGAGCACGGCGCCCAATTCTGCTGTTGCAACGGAGGCTTCAGGTGGCAGTGGCATGGAAGGTGGGAGCAACCCATGACGCGTCAAGAACAGGGACGACCGTTCCCATGAGTCGTGTTTGCTGGTGACTCCGCCACCCCCTCTGAGCTTACGGCAGCACCACCATCCGCTCCCGCCCTCCGGTTTGTTCCTCTTAGCCAGGAAACGGCACCGCCCTAATCCTGGGGAGGTGCCGAATCCCAGCCAAGCTTTCCCTCCACCTTCTTTGTCTCTTCCTGTAGTTTCGAAGAAGGAGAGGAAAAAGTGAAGGCATCACGGGCATTTTATCTTTTTTCAATCTTAAATCCATGGGCACTTGCCAAATTTTAGTTCAAATAATGTAATCTCTTGAATCCAAGTTTGTGTTCTGTAAGGTATATACTTCCTCAGCATATTAATGAAAAAGATAAACCTTGTCGGGGACTCGTGCATGTATACG
This sequence comes from Triticum urartu, assembly GCF_003073215.2. Classification (NCBI taxonomy): domain Eukaryota; kingdom Viridiplantae; phylum Streptophyta; class Magnoliopsida; order Poales; family Poaceae; genus Triticum; species Triticum urartu. Next base: position 426,723,712 of record NC_053028.1, on the reverse strand, counting down.
TCCATGCAGAGGTGGGGTGCCTCCATACTTTTAAGTAAACAAGTTTCCCTCGGCAGGCTATCCTGTCAGTACCCTCTATTTTGTTGTCGGGGAGTTAGGCCTACCGGGCACAAATCATGAAGAGGGACCAGCCCCCCGCCAATCTTTTTTCACCAAAGGCCACTACGACCATCCTGACCGAAGCAATGTTTGAGTCAAGGGATGGGAGCACCTAAGTTTCAAAAAGTGGCGATGTTTTCTTATGCACAATTCTTTACTTATAGAACACGTATGGATAAGAGAAAGGACTTATCTGTTTGGCTTGCCGGAGATCACAGTGTAGGCTCATCTTTCCATCTCCTCTTGGAGACCAAGTATTCGGTAGGAGCCTGCAATTTATGCAGATGAAAATGATGCCAGATGTAATCTTATCTACATGACCATGCGATGCTCATGAAATGCTTATGCCTGCATGCATGCAACTTGTCGAGGGCCCCCAGTGCTTCATTTATTTCTCTGTTGCTCAGGGTCTGCGCCTGGATTTTTACAAGGGCTTACATGCAATTGAGGCAAGGCCTGTAAAAAGGGTGGCTGCCGGGCAGGGCCCGACAACCACGCCTTACGGGTAGAACTTGCGGAGATGCTCAATATTCCATGAGTTTTGCAATTGAATGCCATCTCTGGTCTCCAGATGGACTGCGCCAGGTCTGGTTACTCGTACTACCCATTAAGGGCCTTCCCACTACGGCGACAACTTGTTTGCACCCTTGGCAGACTAAACACGCCTAAGGACAAGGTCGCCTTCCTCAAGAAACCGGGCATAAACCATGCTGCTGTGATGGCGACGCAGGGCTTGCTGGTAGCCTGCAGCATGCGTAGCAGCCCGGAGACGGTTCTCCTCGAGAAGCACAACACCATCACGCCTGTGCTAGTATTGCGCTACTTCATCGTGGGCAAGCACTTGAGGTGACCCGTAAATGAGTTTTCTGGGGATAACTGTTCTACCCCATAGAATAGGGAGAAGGCAGTCTACCCGATAGCTCGATTTGGTGTTGTTCTGAGGGACCAAAGAACCACCGGTAGCTCATCGATCCATCGCCTGCTGCACTTCTGTAGCTTATCAAATGTTCTTGTCTTGAGACCTCGCAACACTTCAGTGTTCGCCCTCTCAGCTTTTTCATTGCTTCTGGGATGTGCAACAGAGGCAAATGAGACCTTGCTTCTGAGGGCATGAACATATTGCATGAAGGTGCGGCTCGTGAACTGGGTGCAATTGTCGGTGATGATCCGGGCAGGGACCCCAAAGCGGCACACCAATCCTTTCAAGAACTTGATAGTTGACTGAGCAGTCACCTTTCTCATGGCTTCTACTTTCGGCCACTTTGTAAACTTGTCGATGGCAATGAATAAGAATTCAAAGCCCCCGACAACTCATGGGAAAGGGTCATGGATATTGAGCGCCCAGACCAAAAACGGCCATGACAAAGGGATTGTCTGAAGAGCTTGGGCATGCAGATGGATATTCTTGGAATGGAACTTGCAGGCTTCACATTTGGTGACTAGCTCGACTTCATCTTGGAGGGTTGTGTGCCAATAGAATCCTTGCCGGAATGCTTTCCCAACTAATGCCATTGATACAATGTGGGAGCCGCACCTGCCTTTGTGTATTTCTGCCAACATTTCCTTTCCTTCTTCCTGGCAAATGCACTTCAATTTCACACCGTTGGGCCTCCTTCTGTATAGTGTGTCATCAACAAACTGATACATACTGGCCCTCCAGGCTACTCTTTCAACTTCTTCTTGCCCTTCAGGAAGTTCTTTGGTTTGGAGGAAGTGTACAATTGACCTTGCCCAAGTTGGAGCCTGGGGCTCGGCAACAAGGACTAGTGGCACCTCCCCATTCGGGGGGCACATTCCTTGACCACGGGGACCAGTGGCCCGGTAGGAGGGTGAAGCCCAGCAGTCGAAGGGGAGTTGTTTTCGGAAGGGTCCCTGCCAGGAGCCCCGAGAGGCTTACCGGAGTCCAATTTACACCTCTTTTGGGCCATTGTTGCTGGAGATACGGAGGGCTGACTAAGATGGAGAACAAAAGTTCATGGTTCCACAAGAAGCTTCTGCGCAGCACACTTTCACAAATGATCAGCAATGCTGTTTTCCACACGGGGTATGTGCTCTGTTTGCAATCCGTCAAAGTGCTCCTCTAGTCTTCTCACTTCCTCAACATATGCCTCCATAAATGGACTTTGGTAATCCTTGTTGACTCGTCTCACCAAAAGTTTTGAATATACTCGAATGATTAGCTTCTTGATTCCAAATTCAGTGGCAATCCTAAGCCCAACAAGGAGCCCTTCATACTCTGATGTATTGTCGGTAGCCTCCTCCCAGGGAAAATGCATATGTATGGCGTACTTCGGGTGCTCTCCAGTGGGAGCAACGAGAAGCACACCAACCCCTGCACCTTGTAGGGAGAAGGCACCATCAAAATACATAATCCATTCTTGGGGCGCTTCCTGGCCGGGAACAACTATTTCCAGCACTTCTTCATTAGGGGTTGGTGTCCATTCTGCAATAAACTCTGACAATGCCCTGCTCTGAATTGTTGATGTGCTTTCAAACTTCAGGCCAACGCTGGATAACTCCAATGCCCACTCCACTATTTTTCCAGTAGCCTTAGGGTTTCGGAGTATCCTTTGCAAAGGAAAGCGGGTGACCACCGTGATCTCATGGGTTTGGAAGTAGTGGTGCAGTTTCCTTGAGGCCATGACAAGGCCAAAAATCAACTTTTGCACACTAGAGTACCTGGATCTAGCCCCCTGCAATAGGGAGATGACGAAGTACACTGGGCGCTGCAGCACTTTCTTCCTTATCGCATCCTTGGGGTGGCCTCCGCTGTCGTGCTCTTCTTTGTCCTAATCCACATCTGGCCTTGTCGGGCTGTTCTCACTCTTTGTCTCTTCTACTTCTTGATGCGCCACTAGGGTTGCGCTAACCATTTGATTAGTTGCCGCCAAGTATAGCAGCAACGGCTCTTATGGTTTGGGTGCAACCAAAGTAGGCACAGAGGACAAGTAGGTCTTCAAATCTCGCGAGGCTATATCTGCTTCCGGGGTCCACTTCATGTGTCCTACCTTCTTCAAGATCTTGAAGAACGACAAGGCGCGCTCGGCAGACTTGGAGATGAATCTGCTAAGCGCGGCAACGCACCCTGTCAAATGCCTCACATCCTCAACTATCTTGGGTGCCTGAATCTATTCAATAGCCTTGCTCTTGTCGGGTTGGCCTCTATCCCACGATGGGACACAAAGAAACCCAGTAGCTTACCGGAGGGAACGCCAAACATGCACTTCCCCGGGTTTAGCTTCAAGTTGATCTTGCACAGATTAGCAAACGTCTCTTCCAAATCCTGGATGAGGGTTGATCTATCCTTGGTCTTGACCACAATATCATCCATATATGCTTCAATGTTCCTGTGCAACTGTGATTCGAAACCAATCTGGAGTGCTCTTGCAAAAGTGGACTCGACACTCTTCAACCCGAAAGGTATGCGCACGAAGTAGTATGTGCCACATGGGGTGATAAATGAGGTCTTCTCTTCATCTTCCTTGGACATAAAAACCTGATGATAGTATGTATCCAGAAAAGAGAGCAACTCACATCTTGAAGTGGAATCCACAATCTGGTCGATGCACGGCAAGGGAAATGGCTCCTTCGAGCAGGCCTTGTTAAGATCTGTGAAATCTATGCAAAGCCTCCATTTTCCGTTAGTCTTGTGTACAACCACTAGGTTTTCTAACCAAGTTGGATGCAGTACTCCTCTGACCAAACCAGCTACCCCAAGTTTCTTGATCTCTTCTGTAATGAATTGTTGCCGCTCCAAGGCTTGCTTTCGGACCTTCTGCTTGACGGGTCGGGCGTGTGGGAAGACATCAAGGTGGTGCTCTATTACCTCCCTGGGAACACTGGGGATATCAGATGGTTTCCAAGCAAACACATCGATATTTGCCTGCAGGAAGGCAACAAGCGCGCTTTCCTACTTGTAATCAAGGGTGGCACTGATAGTAAAGGTACCATCAGTGCCAGCCAGCCCTGCCAGGACCTTTTTCACAGGAGGTGCAGTGGCCTTGGATCTCTTGCTATTGGAACTCTCCGGCAAGTCATCAACAGGTGCAGCATACTCCGACGAGGTACGCTTCCCGGATTCCTTGCCGGTGTGCTTGCTAGCCTTATTCTTTCCTTTGATTTCCTTGGTGGGAACTGTGTCTTCCGCGGCCTCTGCCGTGACTACGTCCCGGTACATCTTATCCACGCAAATAATTGCGTCCTTCTCACCCGATGGAATGGAAATGACTCCCACTGGCCCTGGCATCTTCAAGGTGTTGTAGGCATAGTGGGATGCCGCCATGAAATTTTCCAGAGCTGGGTGTCCAAGGATTCCATTGTATGGTAGGGGGAGGTCGACCACATCAAACACAACCTTCTCTGTCTGGTAGTTCAACTCTCCTCCGAATGTCACAGGCAATGTGACCTTTCCCTTAGGATGACTCCTACCAGGGTTGATTCCTTGAAACATGCCTGTGACCTTGAGTTCTTCCTCTGCTATCTGAAGTTTTCTGATGACCTTTGGGGAAATCAGATTCAACTTGGCCCCGCCATCAACCAACATCTTTGTGACTTTGAGGTTGCGGATCGTTGGTGAGACCAACAACGACAAGCATCCTACCGCAGTAGTGCGGTCAGGATGGTCCTCTTCGTCAAAGATGATGGGCATGCGTGACCACTTGAGAGGCTTCCGAGACTCTGTCGCTGGCTCCACGGCATTGACCTCACGCGCCCACTGTAAGTTGGCGGTGAGAGGAGTGCAGAGATGCACCTCCGTCAATGCACATGTCGTTAGTGGCCTTCTGGAATTCCTGCTCGTTGGTTTCCTCTTCATTCCCTCCATCACTGCCATCATTGCAATCTTCCTTCTCTCTGCCCCTGGCGGGTTTTCCTTGGTTCTGAATATCCTTGTCGGGGCGATTTGCTTCACCGCTTCAACCCTTCCCGCCAGCGCTATTCTGACCCTTTTCCTTATCACACTTCTCATATTCAGCCCTTTGCTTCTTGACGAGCTGCTCAACCTAATGACATTCCTAGAGATCGTGGCCCTTGGTCCGATGAATCTTGCAATACGGACTGTCACCTTTCCCAACTTTCTCAGTAGCCGTAGCCTCCTAGCAGTCAGTGCACGCGACAACTTCCTTGCCGGGGGCTTCGGCCTTAGCCTTGTTGCCAGTACTAGGCATGCTCGATCCCTCAACGGTCAATACTGCTTTATCCTTGTGCTTCTTGTTCTTGTTCTTTTGACTGGTGGCCTCGTTGTCATCTTCTGAGTTGATGTTGATGACATCCTATTCCCCAGGGGGCTTCCTCCCTTCCTCCACCCGAGCACACTTGTCCACCAAAGTGTAAAGTTCCTTCACAGTATTAGGCAACCATACGTTCATCTTGGATCATACCTGACGGTTGCGTACGTTGGACTGGAATGCATCTATCAGAGCTGCTGGGTGGATATCTAGAATATTCCTGTGGACTTGGCTGAACCTCTACATGTACTTTCGCGGAGTCTCTCATTCCTTCTATATGAGGAGTTGCAAATCGCTGGGCCGCCTGGTTCTTGGTGGCCGCCCGTGAAGGCGCCAACGAACTCATGACACAGGTCAGCCGAGGTGGAGATGGAGTTCTCCGGCAGATCCATCAGCCAAGACCTCACATTTGGCTTGAGTGCCAAATGGAAGTAGTTGGCAAAAATATTCTCATCTCTTCCCCCGACAGCTTGAACAACGATGGTGCAGATGCTCAAGAACTCTGCTGGTTTCAGTCTCCCATCGTACTTCTCTGAATCTCTGGCTTGAACGTGTGAGCGGATGGCCAACGGACATGCCGCAGCTCATGGGTGAAGGTAGGGCACCCAACCTTGAAACGCAAGTGTCTGCCTCTGCCGAGCGCGGGCTCATCAATGTTGAGGCCATCACGCCCATTGGACTGGTGGGGGTCATCGCGGCGTCACTTGATGGTGACGTGCGCGCCCTCCACCTGCCTGTCCTCTGGGGCTCGCCATCAGCCTTGACATGCTCGAAGATCGGACGAAGCCATCGAGACGTCGTCAAGCTCTTGGTTGAGTGGCCCTCGTGCTGGTTGTCGCGGTGATGATTGCACCATAGGGGTGGCCACTTCTGCACGGCTAGCAACGTGGGCTGCCGTCGTCGTCTAGGGAGGCCATGACAGGCCAGCTCCTTGTGAGCCTCCAGCCTTGGTAAAGCCAATCAGACTATGAATGGTGGCTATCCGCTCATCCATCTGATTGGCTGCCGGTGGAAACCTCAGCAGCAGCTAGGCACGCGTCATGGCCTCCGAAGCGGTGCTTGGTATCGGTGATGATGATGTAGACCGCAGCGTTGCCCGGCTCCTGACGGCGCTGGCGGTGGCTACGCCGGCGGGAGCTAGTCGCTGGGATGGCATGGTGACAAGGTGATGGCACGCGTGGGCCAATGACTCCGTTCGGAGCATTGGCTAGGCCAGTTTGCTTCGGGGGCAGTGCCTATCCTGCGACCACGCCCACGACGGGGGTGGCCGTAGGATTGCGATTCGCCTCGGGACGAACGTCACCGCCGTGGCTATGCCCCTCGGCCAGGCTGGGAGGGATAGAAGGAATAATCTCTCTACCCGTACCTCGCGGAGTGTGGTTGCCGGGATGTTGTTGGTGTACTTCTCCGGTGCCTCCCGCCCCTGCTTCAGCCGCGGGGGAAGTGGTGACAACGTCGCTTGCGCCGACCATGTCCCCTACAGTGCCCACATCCTCCTGCGTCTCTGCATTCCCCACGACGTCGGTGGTCATGGGAGGCGGGGCCTTCGAGGTGGACGGGTGAGCGGCGACACCGGGCTTCTTCTTGGGTGCCATATTCGATGGAGCCGTCGATGATGAAAATGGCAATGAAGATGACGCGCTGCTTACGCTCTCAGGTTCGCGCAAGTGATCCCCCTACCTGGCGCGCCAAAGATGTCGTGGGAAACCACGACCACCTATGGGGCCAAAGTGCCCCTTTTGGTTCGGCGGGGGGATGGGCACATTGGACAAAGAGCGGAGAAGCATAGTACAACACGGCAGAGATCACACGGGCAGTTTTACCCAGGTTCTGGCTGCCGCGAGGCGTAAAACCCTACTCCTGCTTTGGTGGATTGATGGTGTAAAAGCGCAGCGCTCTTTCCCTGCAAGGTTGCCTCGAGGCGAGAGCAGCTACACATGTATGAGTATGAGGGGGTCCGAATACTTTCTATGGTTGCCATGGGCCTCCTTTTATAGATCAAAGGGTCACCACAATGGCAAATCAGTCTTTATGTACTGATTAGATAGCAAACAGTGCTATCATACCTAACTATACAGGCTGACAGAGCCCTTAAATGCACCACTTAGTGTCACATCATAGCTCGCCCGGCAGGCCTTGCCGGGCCATTTTCCCAGTTTTGCGTCTGCTTGTTTGACACGTCTCAGGACGGGTGTTGCTTGGAGGTATTTTCTGTAGGAAGTGGCTGCCATGTGGCAGAGAGCAGCCACTTAGTCACTTAGGAGCTTGACACCGCACTGATCGACGACGTGCGTCGCTGTGGGGTGGTGAGGTGGAGTGGTTTGCCTCCGTGAGCCCCGGCAGGGCTGCCGGGCGATCTTTGGAGGCTCGCTTCTGGGGTAACCCCAACCTTGCCAGGCTTGCCTGCCCGGCAAGGGAGGTCCGTCTCGTAGTGGAATCTTGTATCTCTAGCTAGTCTTGGTCTTCTTGATCTGCATGTTGGTCCTTCAAAGAACTGATCCCTCGTGTCTTGATTTGATCTTGGTCTTGTAATCTTGCTCTTTGGCCTGTGCATAGTCTAGGCAACGGACCTAGGGTTTGTTGCACTGATAGGCGGCATTACCGTTGTGGAAAGGCGGTACTACCGCTGAATAGCATCAACCAGTACTACCGAGCGGTACTACCGCTGTGGGGCAGGACTGGGGGTTATGAATCGGGCAGGGGAGTTTTACTCCCCCATACCCATTCGAGTTTCTCCCCTCGTCTGTTCCTCTATCTAGTGACGAACTCATCGCGGAAGGCCGCCGCTGGGCCGCCTTCTTCGGACCATCCTTCGCATTTCCAACTGGCGGAATCGATCCCCACCCCTTCCTCTTTCCATGGATGCTGGTATTGCCCCCGCTCTTCTCCTCATTGCTTCTAGTTTTCAAATCTAGGCTTTTGGGGCCATAGTCGATTTTTGGCCAAATCGAGGCTTGAGTAGGACGTTGAAGGTTGCTAGACTACATGGATTGATGATTGGTAGGAGTATTTTTGAGTTTGGCACCCCAAGTGGTACCGGATCTAGCAGCGGTTGTGGCCTGACCACCGTCCTCCGCCTCGGGTGGTACTACCGCTCCCCTGGAGCTGTACTACCGCTGCAGGCGGTACTACCGCTTCCTATGGACGGTACTACCGCTTGGGATGCCAGTCTCCATTTTTCTCATGCCAATCATTAATTTTTGTTGCTTTTTCTGTTGGCTTATGCTCGTTTTTTGTTGGCTTTCTTTGTCGGTGTGTGTGGTTCTAGGTGATTGCACTTCGGAGCACCCCATCTGTCGTACCAACCCTGGGCGTCCTGGAGTGTCAAAGCGCTATCACACTTCGGAGGCAGCTACTGCTTCTTCAAGTGTTCCTCCAACTCAGCCCAAGCCTCCTTCCAAGCAAGTTGCGAACAAGCCCAAGCCAAAGGCCAAGTCTGTGACACAGATGACTTCTAAGGAGTTCCGTGTGGCTCATCGTCGCAACCGGTACGCTCAAGATCAAGATCCAACTCTTTTCAATCGCCCCTTCTGGAACCGTTTTCAGTGGTGTGTCTACTTTGATGTGCTCAAAGCAAAGAAGAATCTCTATGTAGATGTCTGTGGCATCGACATTCCTTATTTGGAGAAGGATCATGCCTATTTTGGTGAGGCACTAGAGATGTGTGCTTAGTTAAACATCCTCAAGCTCATGGATTTCAACAAGGACTTTGATGCAGATATGGTGGCTCAGTTTTATGCCAATGTTCACCTTCGCACTGATTAGGAAAGGACTTTGACTTGGATGACCAATGGCAGACTTCTCTCAGTCAAATGGAAGGCGTTTATGCAACTGTTAGGTGTTGAAGATCAGGGGCTTGACAACCCGGTTGGCTTTCATCCTCACAAGAATGTTACTTCTACTCACAAGTCGGCTCTCTGGCCATACAACACAGTGAAGGTTCACCCCGTGACAGGGAAGAAGACTTATGAAATGCTTCCTTTTCTGGACATCCATCATAGCATCTTTTTTTAACCATGAACAGTAGGTAAGGCTCCTACTGTGTAACTATATTAAAAGAACAGGCAGAAGTTGTACAGATTACTTTTTTACAAGAGAGGAGAGGGGGACCTACCCCTTTGGGGCAAGGGGGTGAACTAGAGAAAATAAACTAGCTTAGGGAGTTTACAAAAGCGAGCACTAGAGGCCTATGTGCCTCTTTAACTCTGTGTTGAAAAAGTTCAAAATCCTTAGTAAATCTACGAAGCCACGACTGTATTGTGGGGTCCACTGCTTTGAAGTGTTTGTTGTTTCTTTCTTTCCATAGACTCCATGCAGCAACAAGGAATTTTTTTCATAAGCATTATCGTGGCTTGGTTGGCCCTCTTGTCTTGGATGCCATGGAAGTGATTGGAGAATGGCTCCCAGTCCAGGTCTAGTCGAGCCCATCACTGGCGGCTGATTGAGCAGGTAAATATCATAAGATCAACCGTTTCTTTGATATTGAGTCAACACAAGAGGTAGTCATGGTCATCCCCAATGTTGTAGTGTCTTCTTTTGAGCATGTTGCGGGTGTTGAGCCTGTCACTAAAGAGGAGCCAACCAAAGACCTTAATTTTCATGGAACATTTGGATTTCCATAGCCATGTGACGACTGGGTGCGTTTGGACCTCCCGAAAGTAGAAGCTATAGTAATCTGTTGACTTGAAGATCGTTTTGCCCCAAACATAGTGTCACACATCTGAAGTGGTCGTCAAGGGTTCGAAATGTGTGGTCGTAGCTTGTATGTCACGTATCTCTGCATGAGCCTGTGGGGATGGGGGAAGATGAAAGGCCTCCCCAATTAACGTGACATGCAAGAAATCTTTGATAGATACATCTTGAAGGATTGTAAAGGAAAACGCTCTAAGGTGGGAATTCATAAGGGGTTCATGGGACCACAAATCTTTCCAGAAGAGCGCGGTGGTGCCGCAGATGATGTTGACCCTCAAAATACCTCTATACATGGGGGTGAGCTTGAGAATGTCATGCCACCAGAATGAACCTATCGGATCAGTGGCATGAGGGACTTTGTCATTATAATATGTTTCCCAAGTGAGTTGCACCCATGGGACATCCATTTTGTTATAAAACTTGTGCAGAAAGTTCATGAGCAGAGCTTCATTTTGGATGCGTAGGTTTAAGACCCCAAGCCCTCCTTTGTTCTTGGGCGTACAGACCATGTACCATGCCGCCAAAGAATTGCACTTCTCCCCTTGATCTGTCTTCTTGATCCATAGACAGCGTTGTCTGATTTTGTCGAGCATCTCAATGAGCTTGGGGGAGTTTGAGGGTGCACATAGCATAGATCAGGAGGGAAGTGACCGTTGAGTTAAACAAGGTGAGCTTCCTAGCATAGGACATGAGAGATAGCATGAAGGTTAAGTTGCATTCCACTAAACTGACCAGAGGCATGAGCTCCTGAATTGTAGGGCGGGAGGTGCCCAAAGGAAGGCCAAGGTACATAAATGGGAGTGTTCCAACTGAGCATTCAAAAATAGCTGCCATGCTAGCCGTGAGCTCCTCATCCACGTTGATGGGTATAAGCGTTGATTTGTGAAAGTTTATCTTGAGTCCAATTGAATATGCATAGTCCACTAGAATCCCCTTGATGATTATGGCTTGTCGTGTACATGCGGGCACGAGTAGGAGTGTGTCGTCTGCATATTGTATAATTGGATACACTACAGGAATCAGGCACTTTGCCATCCGCCATGGCTTATGGCAAAGGCTTGCCTGGCTGACGGCAAAGGCCTTTGCCATCCTCAAGCAGACAGCAACAGGTCCGGCTGAATAGGCTACGGCGAAGGGATCTTTGCCGTCTGCTGACGGACGACTGCTACCTCTTGAGCACTGCGTTGGTTTTCCCCGAAGAGGAAGGGATGATGTAGCAAAGTAGCGTAAGTATTTCCCTCAGTTTTTGAGAACCAAGGTATCAATACAGTAGGAGTGTCGGTGTCAAAACCGGTGGATCTCGGGTAGGGGGTCCCGAACTGTGCGTCTAAGGCGGATGGTAACAGGAGGCAGGGGACACGATGTTTACCCAGGTTCGGGCCCTATTGATGGAGGTAATACCCTATGTCCTGCTTGATTGTTCTTGATGATATGAGTATTACAAGAGTTGATCTACCACGAGATCGTAGAGGCTAAACCCTAGAAGCTAGCCTATGGTATGATTGTATGTTGTCCTATGGACTAAACCCTCCGGTTTATATAGACACCAGAGGGGGCTAGGGTGACACAGGTTCGGTTACAAGGGAGGAGATCTACATATCCGTATTGCCAAGCTTGCCTTCCACACCAAGGAAAGTCCCATCCGGACACGGGACGAAGTCTTCAATCTTGTATCTTCATAGTCCAACAGTCCGGCCAAAGGATATAGTCCGGCTGCCCGGAGACCCCCTCATCCAGGACTCCTTCAGTAGCCCCTGAACCAGGCTTCAATGATGATGAGTCCGGCGCGCAGTTTTGTCTTCGGCATTGCAAGGCGGGTTCCTCCTCCGAATACTCCATAGAAGATTTTGAACACAAGGATAGTGTCCGGCTCTGCAAAACAAGTTCCACATACCACCGCAGAGAGAATAATATTTCCACAGATCTAATCTGCTGACACGTTTGACAGCATGACATCACGCCATGGCCTGGTCATTATTCGAACCGTTTTTCTCAACCAGCTACTGCACACATCGCGAGGTGGTTTCCTTGGCACGTCTTGTCGAAGCAGAGATCGTGTCCCCTTATCACGGGATTCTCATCAATACGGATGCGGGTAACCCAACCATGCCATCAATTACGGCGCTTGGGGAATAAGAGGTTTTACCAAGCGAGTGGGGAGGCGCATCGCCTCTTCCGCCCTTATAAAGGGATTAGGATTCACTCTTTTCACCCATGCCTTCTTCCCGATTCATTCCATTCTGCTCAGGCTCCAGCTCCCAAGCGTCCACCTTCTCTACCTACAAAAGGTCTTCAAAGATGTCCGGATCCGGAGCATGAGGCAAATGGATGGACTCTACCGTCCGAGAGAAGGATATCTTAAAGCTTCAGGAGGCCTGATATCTGGTCAAGAAAATCAGCCACCGTCTCCCGACGGCGGGACAGATCGTCCCTACTCTGGAACCACACAAGAGGGTTGTATTCCTCCCTCCCCTCCACCCGTTCGTCCGTGGCATCATGTATTATTATGGGATCGATCTTCACGATCTGTCCCCTAACTCTTTCCTCAACATATCCACATTCATTGTCGTGTGCGAGGCTTTTCTCCGTATTGTGTCGCACTTCGGTTTATGGCTGAAGGTTTTTAATGTGAAGCCCAAGGTGGTGGGCGGTGAGCACTCCGAGTGCGGGGGCGCTACGGTGAGCAAGATGCCCAACGTCGTATGGCCAATGGGAACCTTTAATGATTCTGTCAAGGAGTGGCAACAACAGCGGTTTTACATCACTGAGCCGTGCAGCAAGGAATGGGCCGCCTCTCCCGAGTTTCGATCTGGCGCCCCTCTGTGGCTTACATCCTGGGTCAAGAAAGGCCTGGACTGGTCCTCCTCTGACGAACTGCCGGTGCTTCAGACGCGCGTTAAAGATATGGAAGATAAGAACATTGAGCTTGTCAACATAGTCCAGGTGATGTTAGTCCGCCGGATACTGCCTTGTCAACACCGTACTTGTAATCTATGGGATTTCGATCTGGCCAGACACCAAACTTTGCAAAGGTTCCTCGGCTCCTCGCACGAGGATATTTGGAAGGTGCTTTTCAAGTCCAGCAAATCATGGCCGAACTCCACCGAAGACCGCGGGTACCAACTGTCCCGCCCTGCAAGTTCGGTGAGTTTATCAAACTTTTCTATCCGCATGACCCAAAGGAAGCGCTTAAAGCATGTTTATTCAACTCCCCCAGAGCTGGACAAAGAAGGCGGAGCGGATTCATTGTCCGGCCCCGTTGCCCGAAGACCCGACCATCCCACTTCTGATGAAGATGTTGGTCCCGGCGGCCTAAAAGGTGCCAAAGAAGACGGCCGAAAAGGAGGCCAAAAAGACCCGGGGCAGCCTTCGTCGTCGCGGTACTTCAGACACCATACCCGAAGGCTCTGATGCCCGTTCCACCTCCGAAGAGGATAAAAAGGAGGAGGAAGATGAATCCCCTGCAGGGGGAAAGAGGAAGAGGACGGGCTCCGCACCCTTGGAGGCTAAACTTCCCAAAAAGGGAAGGGCTTCTCTTCCGGAGGAGTCCACTGCCGCCGCCGACAGCGGCCTGGCATGGGATCCCAGGGCCCAGCCCCTGGTCAACTCGTAAGTACATAAAATCCGAGTATGTTTAAGCGTCCGGACACATCGTGGCTTAGTATTTTAACCTTAAGCCATATTTTTTGGTAGTCCCGTGAGGTCCCTTACCAAGCAGTCCTCATCAGAGGACCTGCTGAGCTCGAATGCTATGGAGAGTGGGACGCCCCAAAAGGCCCCTTCCTCCAAACAGGTGCATAACACCCAGGCTTCGTCCTAGAAGGACCCCGGCCAAGGAGGAGAGGAAGAAACCGTGAAGGCGGCACCTGGAGGTCAAACCGCAGGGGCCGGACACGTGGGGGAAAATATTCCCATAGGGGCTAACGGCGGGGGCAACCCTGAGTTCGGCTCCTCACCGGATGCGATTCCAGAGGTTTATACGGCTCCAGAATCAAGAAGGCAGCCTCCTTCGGCTGGAGGGGGTGTGCCTGTTCCACCGGCGACCTCTGTCCATCCAGAGGTGTCGGATGCTTTGTTTGTGGCGTTACGAGACGCCTCCATTGTTGACGAACACCGTGCCCTTATGGGTGCCGTGATTGAGAAGATTTAGTCAACCGAGAGTGGAATGAATGAAGCCTGTATCAGCCTTATAAGAGGCTTTGAGGTATGTTTTATAAGTTTCCAAAGAGTGTCATTGTATAGATAGTAGCCCCTGATACCCTGTTCGGTGAAAGAAGGAACCGGATAGGGGATCGCATTGATGATCACAGGAAGACTCATTGAGTGATATTGATTTCTCTTCTGTTCCAAGCATATACCTGTAGCGGCTGTTGCCTCTCATACTACGGAGATCTCCGGACTGAATCAAAGTATGGAGCGGGCCAGAGAAGAAATTGGCCAATAAAAAATGCAGTTGAGGGATAAACAAGGTATGCACAAGCGTTGCGCGCATTTATTGTGATATAAATGTTTAGTATGGAATAAGCCGCATAATTGGTGCTAGGGGTTAGGACCGAAGTCGAGGCCCTCAAAAGGGCCGTTGCCGAGGCCGAGAAAAAGGCAGCCACGGAGCGGGCTCTTCATGAGAAACACGAAGCTAGAGTTATTAAAGCTGAGCAGGAGCTGCAAGAGGCCGTAAGTAAATGCGAGGCCTTGGAGCAGAGTTTAATGAAGAAAGAGTCCGAACTCACCAAGGCGCGTCAAGCCACGAGCGACTCCCGGGGGGAAACCCAAAGCGCCCTGCAGGGGATCCAAGAGGCGAGGAAGGTCGCGGCGGGTAAGGCTTTTCCCATGTAAAGCAAGTATTTGAAGGGAAAACTATGTTTCTGATTGTGACTCCGGATTTCTTAGGTGTATTTGCCGAGCTACCTCATAGTATATCAGATGCCGCTCACCTCTACCGAGCCGAAGGAAGGAACACCGCCGATAAGCTCTTTTGGTCGCAGTATTTGGCACCGAATTATCCAGTGCCTTTTGCCGATCAACTGAAACAGCTGATCGAACTGCATAAGGCGGCGGAACTAGCCATGAAAGATGTGGTTATCCCGCTATGGCATGCCAAGCCGATTCCAAGCAGCTACTTCGGGCTCGTGAGGCGGCTTGTAAGCGCTTGCCCTCGACTTGACGTCATCAAGCGGTCGGTCTGTATAGAAGGAGCGCGAATGGCCTTCGCCCTCGCAAAGGTGCACTAGGGGAAGATGGATGCCAAAAAGCTGGTGACTGAGGGACCGCCAGAGGGGAAGGAGCACCACAAGGCCGAATTGTATTATAATAGTGTCCTGAAAGGATCCTACCTTGCAGCGGAGCTATGTACCAAGGACATTATATTTCCATGAATGCCAATCATGTTGTCCGTTGTAATGTTTGAAAAAGGTCGTTGATATGTCGCCTGTTATATAAAAGTTTACCCTCCTGTGCGGCCGTTTGTATGTTAAGGCTGAGAGTTGGCCAGTCGTCGGCTTCTGCCCCCACGTAAGGAGTACGGGGGTGTTCTGGATAAACCTGAGCACTCTTTATCCCATTTTTGGGTCCTCCGAAGGAGGTGCTCAGCACAACGAACCAGGCAATCAGACTATAGGGCTTTATCACTCTCACTTAGCCATAGGAGCTTTAGTGTGGTCGGCGCAGCCCCTTGTGTTTGGAGAACCGTACTAGGGGCTCTATAAGCGCCTGATCGAAGAAAAAGCCGATCCATCGCACGCTGCATTGGTTATGGCATTATGCGGGAGAAATCCTTAAATATTTTGTGACCGCTCGAACAGCTGACCAGCTCTCGCCGTATCATGATAGTCAGTTTTCGCCTTTCTCTACTGAGGTGCTCATCCGGAAGAACCGGGACACAATCGCAGTAGCTCTCCCAGTGCTACCTTAGCCGATATAGCGAAACGTAAGGTACCAAAACATGGGAGCAGGGCAAACCCAACTATTGACCCAAGACATGAATCGGAGCTGATGCATATAATGCTATGAGTTCGGGGTGCCGAACGTCCATGAAGGTGTTCGGACTTTTATTGCCGTGTTACGGGGAAAACGAAGCCCCTGGCATATTTAAGGCATATCGTTGTGTATGGATGCCATTTGACGAAATGATTTCAATAAGAAATATTCAGCAAGTAAACATCATATAAATCCACATGTTGTATTTGAATAATACGTCTATGCATATGGGTACAAGTAATGTGATAAAAAAGAGTTGTGATAGCAGAACCTGCTGTGACCAGGGGGAAGAGGTTGGGTGTGGACCCGTATTGTAGCCGGACATTTGCTGCGAGGAATATCTAAGGATCCCCTGACGCGTTCGAGCTGCCTCTGTGGAGTCCATCCTGGTCGGTGCAAAGGTGAACCTGCGAAGGAAATATAAGAAATGTTTGCATGCCGGAGGGCGGTTGAACCGCTGAGTTCGGCCTGTCATGGCCTTCGCCGGAGTTTTTAGTTGAGCTCTGGACGAGCCGGGGTATCCTTCTGCGAAGTAGTTTGGAGCCCCTTGACGGTGTCCGGGAGCCTGGGCGTCGACTCGAGGTTCGGCTATAAGGTGCTTCTCGTTGTTCCTGCTGCTAAGGCAGTGATGTATTTGTAGGTGCCGAAGGAAGGTTCGGCCTTGCCATGAACTGTGATGACGCCGCGTGGACTAGGCATTTTGAGCTTACGGTAGACATAATGTGGCACCGCGTTGAATCGAGCGAACGCGGTTCACCCGAGAAGTGCTTGATAGTCACTGCGGAAAGGGGCGATTTCGAAGATTAACTCTTCGATACAGTAATTTTCTAGTGATCCGAAGATTACCTCAAGGGCAATGGATCCTGTACAGCTAACCTCCATGCCTAGTATGATGCCTCTAAAAGTGGCTTTAGTGGGCTTGACCACTGAATGATCGATGCCCATCTTGCGCACTGTATCCTGGCTTTAGTGGGCTACTCCATCCATAAGGACTTGAGTGAGGTGGAACCCGTCTACTATTGGGTCGAGGATTAGTTCGACTGGATTACCCCGATTGGTGTTAACCGGACGATCCGTGCGGTTGAAGGTGACCGGGCCTAGCTTATATTGTGGGATGGCGAGTTCCGTTGAGCCGCCGTCCCTGAGGGTGCATATCTGGTCCAAGTGGGCAATTTGGGTGGTATTTACCACATTCACCGATTGAATATGGGGGGAAATTTCTTTTGCCCTCCCGTGTTCGGCGATCTGGGCTCTTCGTCTCTATCGTCGCTTTGAGACCCCTCTTCGTTTTTGTCGCCTGCCTTGCAGGCTTGTTTGAAGACCTAGCATTCTCTGTTGGTATGGGTGGCTGGCGTTTCTGGGGTGCCATGAATTTGGCATTGGCATGCGAGTATGCGGTCCAGACTGGATGGACCCGGATTTGTATTTTTGGGCGGCCCTTTCCGCTGACCGGACTTTGAGACCATGAACCCGGCATTAACTGCCGTATTTTTGGCGTTTTCACCGTATTTGCGGCGCTTATGTTTGTTGCGTCGTGGTTTGCCGTTGCTATCCCTGGCTTGTGATATGCCAGGTTTGCTTGCTGTATTGGTACTACGAGCCAACCAGCTATCTTCGCCCGCACAAAAGTGGGTCATAAGTGTCGTGAGGGATGCCATGGATTTTGGCTTCTCTTGGACAAGGTGCCGGGCGAGCCATTCATCACGAATATTATGCTTAAATGCCTCTAAGGCCTCTGCATCCGAACAGTCAACAATTTGGTTCTTCTTGGTTAGGAACCAGGTCCAGAATTTACTGGCCGATTCCCCTGGCTGCTGAGTTATATGACTTAAATCGTCAGCGTCCGGCGGTCGCACGTAAGTGCCCTGGAAATTGTCCAGGAATGCCTCTGCCAAGTTCTCCCAACTTCCTATGGAGTTTGTCGGCAAGCTATTGAGCCAATGCCGAGCCGGCCCTTTGAGTTTGAGCGGGAGATACTTGATGGCATGTGGTCATTTCTAGCTTTCTTTCGTGTGTGGGGATTAAACATTTCTGGATTGGACCAGACTTGCCAAGCGGCCTTGGTTTACTACCGGTAGACCGCCTGTCAAGTTTCGTATCATTTGGACTTCGTTTAATACTCTGCTCCATCATCTAGAGCATTCGATCACGATCGCGTGGCCGAAAACCGCACCTCATTTGGACTCTCCTAGCTCCCTCTATGCCTATATATACCTCCCCCATTCCAAATCCCGGGTCTCCTCCTCCTCCCAAACCCTAGATCCAACCCGCCGCGCAGCGCCGGACAAATCCTGGCCGACGGACATGTCCGGACGCCTCCTGCTGTCGCCACGTGGCGCAGCCTGAGTGGCCGCCGCCTCCCACCGCCGCCGGAGCCCGCTCGGGCCCGTAGCTGGCCCTCCCCGGCCCATCGTCGCGCCGCCCGCGCCCGCCGCCATCCGCCGCCTCCCCGCCGGCGCGCCGCCGCTCGCCGCCCACCGCACCGGAGCAGCCTCCGCCGCCCGCCACCCGGCCGGATCCGCCGTCCGCCCGGCCGATCGCCGCCTCCCCGCCTCGTCAAGCCGCCGTGCCGCCGCCCTTGTCGCTCCGGCGACCCGCGCCGGCCGGAGCCGCCCCGGCAGCCGCCTCCCCGACCTCCTCTGGCGAGGTCCCGCTCCGTCCGTCTACAGTGCGCGCCGCCGCCTCGGTTCGCGCGCCGGTCAAACCCTAGATCTGAGGTTTTTTTTTCTAAGTCTCAGATATTTTCAGTCCATGTGCACATGTTTGTAGCTCCGTAACTTTGCATCTATAGCTCCGATTCATGCATATAGCATATAAAAATGTTCATCTTAGAGAGTACATCATTTCATTTCATTGCATCATTTTCATTTGAGTTCATCTTGATGTCCGAAATGCTGTTAGAAGAGGGCTACTTGAGTTAATTGTCAGATCTGCTAATCCGTTTAGGTTTTTGTCATTTTTGCCATGATTAATGTGTGCATGATATGCCCTGATGCTCTACATATGTTTTGTTAAGGGTTTTGTCATCTTTCCAGAGGTGCAACCCATGTATTTTTGTGATGTGTGTGGTGTCTTGTGCAAGCTTGCAAAGTGGTGCACTTGTTAATTCTGTTTTCAGGGACTTAGCATTTCCACTAAGTCCTTGAGCTGTTTATCTCATGATGCCATATGTTCTTGTTGTTTCCTAGTGATCCGTGCCTCTTTTGAGGATGATCAGTAAGGATGTTTTGTTAATATTTTAGTGCTCTATACATCCATGTCTTTGTTTGCAATTATGGATCACCCTAGCTTGAGTCAATCGAGCTCTACTTTTGCTACTTTGTGAATCTGGGCAGATTGTTAACTTGTTTGCAATTTTGCCGATGATGTTGTAGTTGATCCGTGCAAGCTATGCTATTGTTCTTGCCATGTCTAGATTGAATTTTGTGCCTTCTTGATGGGTGTATGCTTGTCTTGCCATGACTTGCACCATAGTGAGTGCATCGAGCTCGTAAACATGCCTACTTGAGTTATATTTCAGCATGTGCCAGTTTTCACTAAGCCTGAAAACTGATTATGTTTTTGCTATGTTCACATGCTTGCAATTGTATTTTCTGATCCCTTTTGGCTCAAGGTCACTAAGGGACTTTTGTTAAGATCTTTGAGTAGCTCCATTCCATGCTTTACTTTGCCATGTTCAGATCCTGTAGCATGTAGTTTTGTTGCTCCGTAGAGAGCTACCTGGTCTGAAATTCCAGACAAGTGTTAATTTCACTAAGTCTGAGATCTGTTTGCCATATGCATTTTTGCCATGCTTGTTTGAACCTGTTAATGGATGAATTAGCCGTAGGTCAGTGCTAGACTTTTGTTAAGCATCTTGTATGCATCCCTGCCATGTATTTTTTTTTGTCATGTTTGGGTGCTGTAGCATGTTCATTTCGTTGCATTTAGATGCCTACTTGCTGTAAATCGTAGACCGGTGTCAGTTTTGAATCGCTTGCCATTTCCAAACCGTAACTCCGATTCCGGCGTTCTTTATATCGTTTTCAAGCAAATTCGTCTCATCTTTCCAGTGGAACACTTGGATTTCCAAGTTGAGGCCAGGTTCATGCTTTTCCTGTCATATCTTGCATTTTGCATCCCGCATCGCATTCCGCATAGCATATCATCATTGTATCATATTGCTCGGTTTTGCACGTGGTTGATTGTATCCTTGTTGCTTGTTTGTCTTGTTTGGGTAGAGCCGAGAGACGAGTTCGCAAACGAGGAGCCCGTTGA
Source organism: Triticum urartu (assembly GCF_003073215.2). Lineage (NCBI taxonomy): Eukaryota > Viridiplantae > Streptophyta > Magnoliopsida > Poales > Poaceae > Triticum > Triticum urartu. The sequence goes on along the minus strand of NC_053028.1, from coordinate 426,703,463 downwards.
GTTTGCTTTTGAGGATCCAGTCAACTCTGACAACTGTGCAGGCAAGATGATCATACCCTCGAAATCACTACTATCTTTGCTATGCTAGTTTGCTCGCTCTTTTGCTATGCCATTGCTATGATGCCCACCACTTGCTTGCAAGCCTCCAAAATTGCCATGTCAAACCTCTAACCCTCCATTGTTCTAGCAAACCGTTGATTGGCTATGTTACCGCTTTGCTCAGCCCCTCTTATAGCGTTACTAGTTGCAGGTGAAGATTGGAGGCCGTTCCTTGTTGGAACATTTATTTACTTGTTGGGATATAATTATATTATCTTGTTATCTTAATGCATCTATATACTTGGTAAAGGGTGGAAGGCTCGGCCTCTCGCCTAGTGTTTTGTTCCACTCTTGCCGCCCTAGTTTCCATCATATCGGTGTTATGTTCCCGGATTTTGCGTTCCTTACGCGGTTGGGTTATAATGGGAACCCCTTGATAGTTCGCCTTGATTAAAGCTTTTCCAGCAATGCCCAACCTTGGTTTTACGATTCGCCACCTAGCCTATTTTTCCCTTGGGTTACCGGAGCCCAAGGGTCATCTTATTTTAACCCCCCCCAGGCCAGTGCTCCCTCTGAGTGTTGGTCCGAACTGGGCAGCCTGCGGGGCCACCTCGGGGAAACTTGAGGGTTGGTTTTACTCGTAGCTTGACCTATCTGAGTGTAACCAGAGAACAAGATATGTGCAGCTCCTATCGGGATTTGTCGGCACATTCGGGCGGTGTTGCTGGTCTTGTTTTAACCTGTCGAAGTGTCTTGAATTACGGAGATACCGAGTCTGATCGGAACGTCTTAGGAGGAGGTCTATTCCTTCGTTGACCGTGAGAGCTTGTCATGGGCTAAGTTGGGACTCCCCTGCAGGGATTGAACTTTCGAAAGCCGTGCCCGCGGTTATGGGCAGATGGGAATTTGTTAATGTCCAGTTGTAGATAACTTGAACCTTAATTAATTAAAATGAATCAACTGAGTGTGTTACCGTGATGGCCCCTTCTCGGCGGAGTCCGGGAAGCGGAAACGGTGTTGGAGTAATGTTTGCGCAGGTTGCTCTCTAGTTTCTCGCTCGTGCTTTGCCCCCTCTTCTCGCTCTCCTTTGCGATTAAGTTAGCCACCATATATGCTAGTCGCTTGCTGCAGCTCCACATATATTTACCTTGCCTTACCTATAAGCTTAAATAGTCTTGATCACGAGGGTGCGAGATTGCTGAGTCCCTGTGGCTCACAGATTACTATTACACCAGATGCAGGGCCTGATGATTCCGCTCCAGGAGACGCGTTTGAGCTCAAGTGGGAGTTCGACGAAGACTCACAACATTACTATGTTTCCTTTCCCGATGATCAGTAGTGGTGCCCAGTTGGGGGTGATTGGGACCGTTGTCGCATGTTGGGTTCTCTTTTATTTTGGCGCCGTAGTCGGGCCATGAGTGTTTGGTTCATGTAATGTTATTTATGTACTTGATTGACGTGGCGAGTGTAAGCCAACTATGTTATCTCCCCTTTCATTATTATATAACATGGGATGTTGTGAAGATTTCCTAACTTGCGACATAAGCCTTCAATGCGATTATGTCTCTAAGTCGTGCCTCGACACGTGGGAGCTATAGTCGCATCGAGGGTGTTACAAGTTGGTAATCAGAGCCTTCCCCGACATTAGGAGCCCCATTGCTTGATCGATTTTAGCGGCCGAGTTGTGTCTAGAAAAATGTTTTGAGTCTTTAGGAATTATCTATCGGAGAGTTTAGGAATTCTTTTTACTTCCCAGTCTCCTCATTGCTCTGGTAAGGCATCCTGACGTAGAGTTTTGACTCTTCTCTTCTCAAATTTCACTAAAAAAATTTAGGATCACGCGGGTATCTTGGAATCGTTCCGATGGTTTTATGATGAGAACATTGTCTTGGTGCCTCCTGTCAGGGGTTTAGTGGAAGTGTCTCGGGGAGTTGAGCTCTGAGGTGTTGTCATCATAATTTTATCATTGCAGTTCTGGAATACCTGAGTTTAGTACGCCGACATCGAAAATCTCTTTTATGCAGTTCGTTGGTGAGATAACCTCGACGCCACCCAGTACTGGGGCGGCAGTTCGGGAGTATTGCCATAACTTGAATAACGGATGCTTTTCGAAGGTTGAGGTAGATGGTTTCCGAAGGTTTCTTGGTTATGTGTTGAAGGATGGATACAGCTGGATGTAGGAATTGCTAGTTTGGGTGAGATATTATGCTTCCCCTGTATCCCCAACACCTGATTGCATAACCGGAAAGGTTCGGGAGTTTCATAGGTGGGAATTCTTGTAGCTCTAGTTCTTCTTCCACGGATATTGGTTTGAGATTGGGATTTCTTACCGATTATTCGTTCTTGATCCGTACCTTGTTAAATTATTTCTCTACCTTAATTCTACGTGGCTTCTCAATTTATGGATATGTGACCATTTCAAGAGGAATGCATTCGTTCATTTTGTTCGGATGTGAAGACTATATGTTGCAATTTTCATTCCGTTGGATTCAGCTTCAATATTGTCTATCAATGTGCTAATGGTGGTCAACCTCTTCAGGATGGCTCCTCCAACGCGCACGACTCCGAATCCTGATCGCCACCACCTCCACCTCCTCCAGAGGCATGGCAAGCTGTGATGGCCACAACCAATGCAAACACACAGTTGATCATGCAAATTCTTCAAGAGTGCAATCAAGGCAACCAAGGGAATCAAGGAAGCAATCAAAATCACTTTGCTACACTCAACCAGTTCCTTGCTAACGGGCCAAAAACTTTCAGCAATTGTGTTGAGGCAACCGATGCTGACGATTGGCTTGAGGATCTGTGCAAGCATTTCGAGTGCAGCAACGTCAGGCCTGAGGACTTTGTTAAGTTCGCTTCCTTCCAACTCAAAGATCAAGCTGCAGAATGGTTCCAGCAGTACAAGGACTCCAGAGGTGGACGTGTTATCACTTGGGATGATTTCCGTCGAGATTTCCGAGCTCATCATATTCCGCAGAGCGTGGTTGAAAGCAAGCGTGAGGAATTCCGCAATCTGAAGCAAGGCTCTTTGTCTGTCTATGACTACAACAAGTTGTTTCAGAAGCTCGCCCGCTTTGCCAAGCAGGATGTCCCTGATGAGAAGAGCATGATATATCAGTTCAGGGGTGGTCTCAGAGAAGAAATTCAACTAGCCCTTGTTCTCTTTGAGCCCTTGAGATACGATGAGTTCTACAACATGGCACTGAAGCAAGAGGCTGCTCAGTTGAGGTGTGATGCTTCCAAGAAGCAAGTCAGAGATGTTACTCCTTCTTCCTCTACTCAAGTGGCCAAGCAGCAGAAGTATTGGCTTCCTCCTCCTCCGTTCCGTCAGCCGTATCAGCAGAAGAGCAAAGGTGGCAGTGGTTCTTCCCACCCACCCAACCCTGGCTTTCAGAACAAGACTTCGTCTCAAGCTCCAAGATCGAGTGCTCCGTATCACCGTCCGCTTTCAGAGGTCACGTGCAACAAGTGCCAACAGAAGGGTCACTATGCCAACAAGTGTTTCAACCAGAGGCGTCTTCCTCCTCCTCCTGTCAGATCGGCAAGTACAGCTGTGGTCAAGCATAACCCCAAGCACGCCAAGGTCAATTTGATGAATGCAGCTCAGGCAGAGGATTCGTCAGATGTGATTATGGGTAACCTTCCTGTTAATGATATTCCTGCAAGAGTTCTTTTTGACACTGGTGCATCGCATTGTTTCATGTCAAAGCCATTTTTTACCAAGCATGAGTTCGTTTCTTCTCATTTGGGTAAACAAATGGATATCATTTCTCCTGGCAAACATTTAAGTGCAAGTCTGGAGGTGCCAGATGTTACTATCACCTTGGGTGACTACAAGTTCCTTTCTTCCCCAATGGTTCTTGGTAACTCGGATATTGATCTTATTCTCGGAATGGATTGGCTTTCTAAGCACAAGGCTCAGCTTGATTGTGCAGCCAGGCAGATTCAATTGACTCATTCGTCTGAGGATGTAATTGTCTTTGCCGCTCATGATGATACCATTCGTCTGTTTTCTCTCAATGAGAAGGGTGAATTGGATGCCATCTCGCAAATTCCAGTCGTTTGCGAATATCAAGACGTCTTTCCAGAAGAGCTTCCAGGAATGCCTCCGCACCGGCCAGTTGAATTTGTTATTGATCTTGAGCCTGGCACGGAACCTGTGTGCAAACGTCCTTATAAGCTTGGACCTGAAGAGCTGAAGGAGCTGAAGAAGCAACTCGATATTCAAGAGAAAATGGGTCTCATCCGGCCTAGTTCTTCTCCGTGGGGTTGTGGTGTTCTTTTTGTGAAGAAGAAGGATGGAACGGACCGACTTTGTGTTGATTACCGTCCAGTGAACAAGTAGGCCATCAAGAACAAATACCCACTTCCCAACATCAACGAGTTGTTCGAACAACTCAAAGGTGCCCAAGTATTCTCCAAGCTTGATCTCTGTATGGGCTATCATCAGATTCGAATCCGTGAGCAAGATATTCCCAAGACGGCTTTCAGGACAAGCTTTGGTTCATATGAATACACTGTCATGTCTTTTGGCCTCGTCAACGCTCCTCCGACGTTCTCTCGCATGATGAACTTCATCTTCAACGCCTACACCAATGATTTCATTTTGGTCTATCTCGACGACATTCTGGTTTTTTCGAAGAACAAGGAAGATCATGCCAAGCACTTGCGTTTGGTTCTTGATAAGCTCAGAGAACATCAGTTCTACGCCAAGTTCTCCAAGTGTGAATTTTGGCTCGATGAGGTTCTTTATCTTGGTCATATCATCTCTGCCAAGGGCATTGCCGTGAATCCTGAGAAGGTGTCTGCAATTGTGAATTGGGAACCTCCTCAGAACGTGAAGCAACTCCGTAGCTTCCTCGGTCTCGCAAGCTATTGCCGAAGATTCGTTGAAAACTTTTCTAAGATCGTGAAGCCTCTCTCTAATCTTCTCCAGAAGCACGTCAAGTACGTTTGGTCTCCGGAGTGTGACATTGCTTTCAACACTTTGAAAGAGAAATTGATCACTGCTCCAGTTCTGACTCCGCCTGATGAATCCAAGCCGTACAAGGTCTTTTGTGATGCCTCTCTCCAAGGTCTTGGTGCAGTTTTGATGCAAGAGAAGAAAGTTGTTGCTTATACCTCTCGCCAGTTGAAGCCTAATGAGAAGAACTACCCCACTCATGATCTCAAGTTGGCGGTAGTTGTGCATGCTCTTTTGACTTGGAGACATCTTCTATTGGGAAGAAAAGTGGACATTTTCACTGATCACAAGAGTCTCAAGTACATCTTCACTCAACCTAATCTCAACCTCAGGCAAACTCGATGGGTCGAAATGATTCAAGAGTATAATCCGAGTATCGAGTATACTCCAGGCAATGCCAATGTGATTGCTGACGCTTTGAGCAGGAAAGCTTACTGCAACAGTCTGATTCTCAAGCCTTATCAACCCGAGCTTTGTGAAGCTTTCCGCAAACTTAATCTGCAAGTTGTTCCTCAAGGTTTCCTCGCCAACCTTTTAGTCTCTCCTACCTTGGAAGACCAGATTCGCCAAGCCCAGCTTCTTGATGCTATGGTGAAAAAGGTGAAGATTGGGATTGCCAAGAGTCAACCCAAGTACAGGTGCTACCGCCTTGATGACAAGGACACTCTCTTCTTCGAAGATCGTATTGTTGTACCCAAAGGGGACCTCTGTAAAGTGATCATGAACGAGGCTCACAATTCTCTCCTCTCCATCCACCCTGGGAGCACGAAGATGTACCAGGACCTCAAGCAAGCTTATTGGTGGACTCGAATGAAGCGCGAGATTGCTCAATTCGTGAATGAATGTGATGTCTGCAGAAGAGTGAAGGCAGAACACCAAAGGCCAGCTGGTCTCCTCCAACCTCTTGCCATTCCAGAATGGAAGTTTGACCACATTGAAATGGACTTCGTGACTGGGTTTCCAAAGTCCAAGCATGGCAATGATGCTATATTCGTTGTCATCGACAAACTCACCAAAGTGGCTCATTTTCTGCCTATCAAAGAATCGATCACTGCAGCTCAATTGGCGGAACTCTATACCTCTCGTATTGTCTCTCTGCACGGTATTCCACAAGTGATCTCTTCAGACCGTGGAAGCATCTTTACCTCGAAGTTTTGGGATTATTTTCAGAAGGCCATGGGCACTAACATCCGCTTTAGCACAGCTTTCCATCCTCAAACTAGCGGTCAAGTCGAGCGTGTCAACCAGATTCTTGAAGATATGCTCAGGGCTTGTGTGATCTCCTTCGGCATGAAGTGGGAGGATTGTCCTCCTTATGCTGAATTCTCCTACAACAACAGTTTTCAAGCAAGTTCGGGCAAGGCCCCTTTTGAAATTCTGTATGGCAGGAAGTGCTGTACCCCTCTCAACTGGTCTGAAACCGGTGAATGTCAGCTTTTGGGTAATGACTTAATCACAGAGGCAGAAGAAATGTGCAAAGTCATTCAAGATAACCTCAAAGCAGCCCAATCACGTCAGAAGAGCTACTATGATAGTAAGCACCGTGATTTGGCTTTTGAGATCGGAGATCATGGTTACCTCCGCGTCTCTCCTATGAAAGGTACTCGTCGCTTCGGTATCAAAGGGAAGCTTGCCCCTAGATACGTGGGACCTTTCAAGATTGTCAGCAAGAGAAGCGACCTCGCCTATCAACTCGAGCTTCCTTCAAACTTTGCAAATGTTCATGATGTGTTCCATGTCTCTCAGCTTCGAAAGTGCTTCAAGACTCCTGACCGCACCGTCAACTTCGAGGACATTGAGCTCCAAGAAGATCTCTCTTATCATGAGCACCCAGTTGCTATTCTTGAAGAGACTGAACACAAGACTCGCAACAAGTCAATCAAATTTCTCAAAGTCAAGTGGTCACACCATTCCGACCGTGAAGCTACCTGGGAACGCGAGGATCACCTCCGTTCTGAGTACCCGGCGTTCTTTCAGTCCTAGATCTCGGGACAAGATCCTTTCGTAGTGGTGGAGTGTTGTAACACCCCGGATGTAACTTTCCCAATTTGTACTCCAACTCTTGCCGTTTCCGGTGTTAAGTTATATTTATTTCCTCGGGTCCGGGTCTTTGTCTTCGTGTGTGTTGTCATTGTCATGCATCTCATATCATGTCATCATGTGCATTGCATCTGCATACGTGTTCGTCTCATGCATTCGAGCATTTTCCCTGTTGTCCGTTTTGCATTCTGGCGCTTCGTTCTCCTCCGGTGGTCATTTCTAGCTTTCTTTCGTGTGTGGGGATTAAACATTTCCGGATTGGACCGAGACTTGCCAAGCGGCCTTGGTTTACTACCGGTAGACCGCCTGTCAAGTTTCGTATCATTTGGACTTCGTTTGATACTCTGCTCCATCATCTAGAGCGTTCGATCACGATCGCATGACCGAAAACCGCACCTCATTTCGACTCTCCTAGCTCCCTCTATGCCTATATATACCTCCCCCATTCCAAATCCCGGGTCTCCTCCTCCTCCCAAACCCTAGATCCAACCCGCCGTGCAGCGCCGGACAAATCCTGGCCGAGGGACATGTCCGGACGCCTCCCGCCGCTGCCACATGGCGCAGCCTGAGTGGCCGCCGCCTCCCACCGCCGCCGGAGCCCGCCCGGGCCCGTAGCCGGCCCTCCCCGGCCCATCGCCGCGCCGCCCGCGCCATCCTCCTCCACGGCGCCGCGCCCGCGCCCACCGCCATCCGCCGCCTCCCCGCCGGCGCGCCGCCGCCCGCCGCACCGGAGCAGCCTCCGCCGCCCGCCGCCCGGCCGGATCCGCCGTCCGCCCGGCCGATCGCCGCCTCCCCACCTCGTCAAGCCGCCGTGCCGCCGCCCTCATCGCTCCGGCGACCCGCGCCGGCCGGAGCCGCCTCGGCAGCCGCCTCCCTGACCTCCTCCGGTGACGTCCCGCTCCGGCCGTCTACAGTGCGCGCCGCCGCCTCGGTTCGTGCGCTGGTCAAACCCTAGATCTGAGGGTTGTTTTTTTTCTAAGTCCCAGATATTTTCAGTCCATGTGCACATGTTCGTAGCTCCGTAACTTTGCATCTATAGCTCCGATTCATGCATATAGCATATCAAAATGTTCATCTCAGAGAGTACATCATTTCATTCCATTGCATCATTTTCATTTGAGTTCATCTTGCTGCCCGAAATTCTGTTAGAAGAGGGCTACTTGAGTTAATTGTCAGATCTGCTAATCCGTTTAGGTTTGTCATTTTTGCCATGATTAATGTGTGCATGATATGCCCTGATGCTCTACATATGTTTTGTTAAGGGTTTTGTCATCTTTCCAGAGGTGCAACCCATGTATTTTTGTGATGTGTGTTGTGTCTTGTGCAAGCTTGCAAAGTGGTGCACTTGTTAATTCTGTTTTTAGGGACATAGCATTTCCACAAAGTCCTTGAGCTGTTTATCTCATGATGCCATATGTTCTTGTTGTTTCCTAGTGATCCGTGCCTCTTTTGAGGGTGATCAGTAAGGATGTTTTGTTAATATTGTAGTGCTCTATCCATCCATGTCTTTGTTTGCAATTATAGAGAACCCTAGCTTGAGTCAATCGAGCTCTACTTTTGCTACTTTGTGAATCTGGGCAGATTGTTAACTTGTTTGCAATTTTGCCGATGATGTTGTAGTTGATCCGTGCATGCTATGCTATTGTTCTTGCCATGTCTAGATTGAATTTTGTGCCTTCTTGATGTGTGTATGCTTGTCTTGCCATGACTTGCACCATATTGAGTGCATCGAGCTCGTAAACATGCCTACTTGAGTTATATTTCAGCATGTGCCAGTTTTCACTAAGCCTGAAAACTGATTATGTTTTTGCTATGTTCACATGCTTGCAATTGTATTTTCTGATCCCTTTTGGCTCAAGGTAACTAAGGGACTTTTGTTAAGATCTTTGAGTAGCTCCATGCCATGCTTTACTTTGCCATGTTCAGATCCTGTAGCATGTAGTTTTGTTGCTCCGTAGAGAGCTACCTGGTCTGAAATTCCAGACAAGTGTTAATTTCACCAAGTCTGAGATATGTTTGTCATATGCATTTTTGCCATGCTTGTTTGAACCTGTTAATGGATGAATTGGCCATAGCTCAGTGCTAGACTTTTGTTAAGAATCTTGTATGCATCCCTTCCATGTATTTTGTTGTCATGTTTGGGTGCTTTAGCATGTGCATTTCGTTGCATTTAGATGCCTACTTGCTGTAAATCGCAGACCGGTGTCATTTTTGAATCGCTTGCCATTTCCAAACCGTAACTCCGATTCCGGCGTTCTTTATATCGTTTTGAAGCGATTTCGTCTCATATTTCCATTGGTACACTTGGATTTCCAAGTTGAGGCCAGGTTCATGCTTTTCCTATCATATCTTGCATTTTGCATCCCGCATCGCATTCCGCATATCATATCATCATTGTATCATATTGCTCGGTCTTGCACGTGGTTGATTATATCCTTGTTGCTTGTTTGTCCTGTTTGGGTAGAGCTGGGAGACGAGTTCGCTAACGAGGAGCCCGTTGAGTTTGCTTTTGAGAATCCAGTCAACTCTGACAACTGTGCAGGCAAGATGATCATACCCTCGAAATCACTACTATCTTTGCTATGCTAGTTTGCTCGCTCTTTTGCTATGCCATTGCTACGATGCCCACCACTTGCTTGCAAGCCTCCCAAATTGCCATGTCAAACCTCTAACCCTCCATTGTCCTAGCAAACCGTTGATTGGCTATGTTACCGCTTTGCTCAGCCCCTCTTATAGCGTTACTAGTTGCAGGTGAAGATTGGAGGCCGTTCCTTGTTGGAACATTTATTTACTTGTTGGGATATCATTATATTATCTTGTTATCTTAATGCATCTATATACTTGGTAAAGGGTGGAAGGCTCGGCCTCTCGCCTAGTGTTTTGTTCCACTC